>NC_056731.1:1254193804-1254248804 GCF_019279795.1 Protopterus annectens
CAGGCAGGTCAACAGATATTTCAAGATCAAGTGGTGACTGTAGACATTTTATAATGTATTGTCAGCGATTCTAGGAGGCAGAGAAAAGTTGTAGACATTATGAGATAGAAATAGATAGGCATGTGAACAGGACAGAATTGAATAAAAACTCACAGGTGCAGGCAATCTGAATGATGAGGAATTGTTATCTCCTGGCAGTGATGATATTATGGTAGAGCTTTGAACATTGTTTATGAAAAAAAAATTGTTCCCTGCTTGCTGAAGTTATTTAACTAGGTAATTCAGGAAAAAGAAGTCCCTGCTAGTGAAAAAGGCGAATTGTTGTACTTTTGCCAAAATAAGGAAAGATAAAACCATGTCATCAATTTTTAGGAAATTTCAATTCTTTATTACAAGTATCAATTGTTTTTGTCCATTTTGGCAGGTCATATGGCATTATGTCTTTGGCATTGAATTTATTCCAGGGTTTTAAGGGGAGATAGACTTTTAACAATATTTTAGAAACCAAAATGTTAATATGAACTGTCCAGAATAAAAAGGAAGACTTAGTAGTGTTTGGCCTGGATGCTGAAAAGGCATTTGGTAAAGTAGAGTGAATGTACATAACTGAAGCATTGTTGTTGTTTTTGGGATTTCCCTGTACATTTGCTGGTTTGATCTTAACTGTATATAGGTGGTTGCAAGCTAGGCTACAGATTCATACTGAGTTTTTCTTTGCCATTTAAAGAGGTACTAGACAGTGGTGTCCTCCTGTGTCATATTTCCTGTCCATAGTGTATTTGGAGCCATTAGATCAAATGCTCTGGGATAAGTGCACATAGACTGGGGCAGGAAGAGTATACAATTTCATTATTTGAAGGTGATGATCATCGCAGAATATATTGTTATTATTTGAAATACCTTTTAACTTTGGTAGCATTTTAAGGTGTAATGCCATAGGAATGTGTACTAACTATCTGAAAGTCTTCTTAAGTTTGGTAAGTTTACAAAATATAAAGTTAATATAAATATGATTAGGGCAGTAGCATTAAATTATGCCACCAGTTCATGACAAGTGGCTATCAATATCTATGCCAACTGACACATTTCAAGCAGTTGGGTGCCTGAATAGGTGTCTGGTTGAGGTATTAAGAGGAAAGATAGATGAGTAACTTAAAAAGTAGTCAAGTTGTAGAAGATATTGGGATGGAATTGACCAGGGGTACAAGTGATGGATTAATTTGACTTCCACTGATTACTGTATGTGTATAAAACTATTCCTGTAGGTTTCCACAACATATTGGAAGGTTAACCAAGAATATGAAGCTGGATTTTGCATAAGATAAGAGCTGGAAAAGTTATTAATGTCATGAAAATTGGAAGGATTGAACATGGAAGATCCTTAATAGTGTTAAGAGACAATGCAAATGAAGTTTCTGTATTTATTGCATATGAATTCATATGAGGTAGGACAGGAGCAGATGACTTTGTCATTACATGACATACCACTGGAGTTTGAGTGACTGACTATTAGGGGAAAAAAGTGTGAATTGCAGTATAGAATAAAACAGGTATTTAACTCATTCACTTCAATGGAACTCTGGAGTTTTATACTCTAATTTTCAGTGATTGCATCCTTAATTTTTTTGACAAGATCATTTATGTCCTCCACTTCAAACAAATGTTCATATCTTTGGAACAATACATGTGACTAAAGAAATGGAAATGGTGGTAGGCATGTTGGGTGGTAGGCAGGGTTGGGAAGGTGGCCTAATGGTTAAGGTGTTTACCTTATAAACACAAGGTGTAGGGTTTGAGTCTCACAAGAAATAATTGGCTAGGCTTAAAATGGCTCACAAAGGCAGTTAGCATAGTACTAATCTATGAACCTATGTCTGTGAAAGTGCATGAGTACAGATGTGTTGATATAATGGGAGTTTCATGGGCCGACATTCATTGACATATTTTTTTGTAATCAGTGTGGGCAAGCATTTAAACTGCAGCTGTTCATCTATTTTGCACAAGGACTAAATTACCAGGAGCAACATTGATCTGGAACAGCAATTTATTAAAATTTGTTATTATTAATATATTATTAAAATCATCCCCAGTGATGACTGGTAGGAATGACGGAGGATATGGTCAGGAAACCGAAGAGAAAAGCAGTGGGAGGTAGTTCCCAGGCAAATATGGACTTGACCTTACTTCAGGCTTTGCTCACCTCTGTTACAAAGCTTGTACAAGAAATACAAATGGATATGAAACAAGTGAAATCAATGTCTTTATTGATATCTATATCTATAGCTATATCAATATTGATAGTTAATAGTAGTGTGCAGAGTACTTCCTTTCTAAGTTCCTTTCTGTCTCTTTTCTACTTTGTAGTTAATCAAGTTATAAATCTAGTACTTTATTACCATCCTGCAGAGACTACAGGTGGTTTGATGTACAAAGTTTATGGTAGCTAAGTTGTTGCAGTGGCAGATATTAACATGGAAAATTCAGGAGCTGAACTCATATGTAAAATCGCAATGTATCCTTAAAACACTACATGTAGAGAATAAACAGGTAGCATGCTTACAAGAAACAAAGCTTAAAGAAAGTAAACTGGCAGACTGCTTAAAGGGATGTAATGACCGGTTTGTTTCTGCATGTGGTGATTAGGCCTCTAAGGGTGTACTAATTTTGATTAGAGATTTGTTGCAATGTGATAAAATCAGCATGCGGTGGATCTGGGAGGAAAACAGGTATTAGCCAAAGCAAAAGGAGCACCTGTTTGTTTTCTATTTGCAGTCTTCTATGGCCCCTCATAGAAGATATAAAAAACCCTGTAATGTATTTGGCAATATGTTAGTGGAATTGGTTGGGTACCTTCTTCCCATTATTATAGATAGGAATTTCAGTGTGGTGCTAGATCTAGTCATGGATAGGGTATCAACAGGTAGGATTAGATTAAGATAGTACAGAAATACATTATGGGAATGGATACTGGATTTCCATTTAGCTGATATAGGGTGTTCAGTAAACCAAGATAAGAAAGAGTACACACACACTGAAATCTGGGGTACAGAGTAGGATTGATTATTTTCTGTTTGATCTACAGTAGGTGGAACAAGAAAACAATGTAGCCATAACCTCAGATGCCTTTTCAGACCATTTTAAGTTTATATAGAGTGGGACAGAGGACACCCACAATGTACACCCAATATGCATAGATTTGACCCTTTCCTTCTAAAATGCCAATGCAGCCTTGAGGAAATTATACACTGGATATTGCAATTGTGGGGAGACATAAGTTCCCTGGCACTGAGCCGTTGATCCCTTTACAATATGTTTAAACAAAACATAATGGATTTTATTGCACATCTACAACATAGAAACAAACCCACTATTGAGATGGAACAGCAGGCAACTGAAAGTAAACTAACCCATCTAACTGAACGACATGTCCATATGGCATGTAGATGAGATGACATATTTAGGTAAATAGAAGCTGTCAAGAAAGAAATGAAGGCCAGAAGCTATGCCAAGTCAGAAAAGTGTTAGAGAATAAAATTATTCCAATGGGTAAAAATGACTCAATCCTCGAAACTCTTAGTCTTTAGGCTAAATACAGAATGACTCATACTATCATAGCCTTATGCTAAGTGTTGGATAAAGTGATGTATTCAATGAAAGAAAAGGAATTAACTCCTGCATGATGAAGACATATGCAGTGATGTAACAGCTAACACCCCTTCAATCCAAATGCTGGGTTAGTTTCTCCTGTACAATTATACAATGCCAATTAAGTGAGAAAGTGGTTACCCATCTGGGTAATCCCTAATGCTAGATAAAGTTCATAGGTTCATAGGTGATTACTAAGTTAGTGACCCCAAGCTCAAAGGGCGTTTTAAGCCTAGCCATGCTTCCTAGGGTAAGAATCAATCCCTGTACCTTTTGTATGTGAGAAAAACACCTTAAACAGTATGCCAGTCCCAACGCCAAACAGGTATATACTAGGCTAATGACCACAAGGGCCTTTTTAAGCCTAGCCATGCATCCCAAATGTGTACAACAAGTTAGGTGCCTAGAGGTTATTTTTGAGGTATGTGTAAGCTAGGGCGTAGGTGGCCAAACATTTACAGGTTACCTCTATCCATTAGAGATATAGGAGATATACCAAAGGTGAATTTCTGTCATACCATTGTTTATAAGTAGAACAACACAGAAATAATTTCCTTACAACCTTAGTCACATGTTGGCACAAAGCCAAGTTACTGCCTGCATATGACCCCAAATCCCTGATTGCTGGTTCTACTCTTAGGGGTATGTTATCAATTAGGTAGTTCCAGGGGGTAGCTGACTTCCCAAAGGGTACTATTATGCATTTCTTGGCATTCATTTTTAAACCATATCTATGGCAGACATAATTTATCTGTATTATCCCTTACTGGAGGATATTAGCATTCTGAGGGGATTCTATGGCTGTTCCCAGTTTGCAATCATCTGCAAACTTTGTCAGCCAGAGATGCTTGATGTATTCCCTATCTTCCAAGAAGTAGAAAGTAAAAAGGGGAGGACCCAGTGCTAAGCCTTGAGGGATTTCACTAGTGACAATAATCCTGGTGGGTAGTATTTGAGAGCCAGTTGGCAATGCAGCATGCAACATTTAGGTGTATGCCCTATTCCATGAGTTTGTTTGCAATTCCCAAGTGAGATACTGTATCAGATGTCTTAGCCAGGTAAAGGTAGGCAGTATGCACCATTTTGTCTTCATCCACTGCTTTAGTGACCTTTTCAAAGAAGTCTACCAGACTGAGTAGGCATGAGCTTTCCTTGACAAACTGAATGGGGTGAGATCCAGCATTTGGAGGTTTCTAGTGTCATTATTAATTATTTCCATAATAGTCCTTTCCATGGCTTTACATATGAGACTAGTCAAACTAATGGATCTGTACTTCCAGGGGTCCACAGAAGGACCGTCTTTATGATGAAGCATGATTGTTGCAGTTCTCCATTCGTGTGGCATGAAGCCTGACTGGATGCTATGGTTAAATAGTGACTTCAGTGGTGCTGATAGGTCAAATTTCTTGCTATTTAAGAGGCATCCTGGGATATTATTGGGGGCCCATCAATACAGTGTTCTTGGTCTAGGGAAGTGCATTTAAGACTTGTTCCCTAGTGATGGTGTGTATTAATTCAGAAACACATAACCTCAGTGAAAGTCCATACCTGTGGACTTCCTGCCTTCACAGCTTTTGCCTAAATAAAATTGCTAGGAATGCAGGTTTGCAGCCTGCCTATAAACAAATGTGCATTTCTTGAGAACTGTAAAAGTTACAGAGGCACTTAAAGTGCAGAATGTTTTCAAACTATGAAATTAGTTCCACACACATTCCTGTTTACAATGGTGATATTAATATGTCAACCAGATGTAATTATGATTTTCATATTGAATAAGTAATTAGCTAGCATACATATTTTGGTATTGTAATTATACCATCAACTGTTAATATCACTCTAGATATAGCACATAGACATTTTGTGCATGAAAATGTGATCTTCAATTTGGTGAAAAGCAACTTTGTTCATAAAAATGCCACCTTCAATTTGCTGTGCAACAACATTGTAAGTACTACTCCTTTTGTACAATCATGACTGATATGCATATTTGCATACATAATGAACAAATAGATGTAAATATCAATAAAACTGAGCTAAATAAGACTGACTATCAGTACAAAGTATTTCCAGAATTTTGTAGACTTTCAGTGGATATCGTGGTGTACCATATAAATATGTTTTGGTTCAAGTTATTATTACAATTATTAACATATAGCATATATGTATAATATTTTATAAAAATAACTTGCATTGTCTGAGGTACTGAGGTTCCACCTGGCTCTGTGCATGTGAAATATTGTTGCTTAATGCTTCAGAGAGAGTACTAGTTGAGATTCTTAGAGAAAGCAAATATACATATTATACTGCTAAACCAGCATACATATCTACCAAGTGGTGGTTGGTAGATAGATATTAGAGACATCTTTTCCACTGTTATAAATGTTTTCATTTGATTCCAAGAAGTAGCTCAAATACTGCTTCTGGGTCAGCTTATTACTAGAAATATTAATATGGCACGTTTAGAATTTGGCAATACAATAATCATACTTTTTAACTTACTGACCACTCTATTTTGGTCAGCAGTCTTTCCTGACTTGTGTACTGACTTAGCTGTGAAAATGCTGATTCACAAGCCTGCTTGGGAGACAGTGAATGGCAGTTCAGCATTAACACGATATTGCATATTTTCATATGTTATTAAAAAATAACTACAGATATCTGGAAAGTGGTGGTAGTTAGGTATCCATTACAACTGAAAGTTTTTACAACCTTATTTAAGCTTTTAATTATGTCATGAAGTACCATCAACTATATCTTGGTCAAGTTAATACAAATATTACTTATGTATATATTTATAATTTGACATAAAAATAAAGTCACTCTTTCTAACTTACTGATAACCATATTTTTGTCAGAAGTCATTCTTGTCCTGTGCCTTGGATAATGAAATTCTATTCCACAATTCTACTAAACTGACAATGCCTAACTTATATGCACAAATGTGATATTTATACACATCTGCATATTTTATTGCAAAAGGAAAACCTGACTCTTCAGAAAGGTTTCAGTAGTTGACATTATATTGCTTTATTTATAGGCCATTTATAGAAATTATAACTTCAAAATAAATAGGACATGCAGACTCCACACAAAAGGCACCCCCGCTGAGGATTGAACCGGAGAACCTCTTCTGTGGGGCAGCAACGCTAACCACTGCCCCACCATGGCCACCCAACGCTAGAGATATCAATAGTAACTGTAAAATGTTAAGCCATCCCCTTTCTAGTGCTACTTATCTTCAGTGTGTATAAGAGCACCTTAGAAAGTCTTATGTCCTGCATTGACAAACACACTGATTCTGGGTAAGCATCACAAGACACATTTGTAATGAAATTGTACAAAGCAGAAGAGAGTATTTAGTACATGTAGGTTAGCTATTCTAGATAGGGGCAAGTCAATTTAGTCTTATAATGTTCACCTGACAGGCAGCTGTTCCACTCAATGTAGCCAGTAAAACAAGATGCAAGGAATTAGTCATCTGTCCAAAACACTGAGGGGGCCAGATCCATGGTAAGCAAAGGTGTTAACCAAACTGACTTAGATTCAGATAGCAAGGAGCCAATGAAGTTTATAAAAGGCAGCCATTGTATTCAGTGTAGCCCACAGAACAAGATACAGGGAATGAGTTTTCTTGTCACAACTTGGTTGGAGGGGTAGCATATCCTTGGTAAGCAAAGAAATTAGCCAAATAGAATCAAATCTCAATGGTAAGGAGACAGGTGGTCTGAGTACTGCTGACCCCTCCTACTGATGCCTCTAGGCATCAAACATTGTTTCTTCCTTGTGTGTTTCCAATAAAAGTATGTTATGCCAATATGAACTTCTCCATTTAGTAAATTAAGAAATAAAATAAAAAAAGTACATTGCATAACACCGTTCTTCATTTACAGCAGTGTTAGTATAGTAAGGGTTACAAATATAGCTACAGCAGACTCACCCAATGTGGGATTGACAGAAGTGAGTCCTGGTTATACAGCAAAACATATGCCTGTATGTGTGACATACCTCTCAACTTCTAAGAGAAAAAAATCTGGACAAATGTACAGATAATGGGGCAAAATCCCAAAAATAGAGACACTTTTTAAATATTGCTCTTACAAACTTAGAATTTTCTGAAGGATATTAAGTCTGAAATTAAAATGTGTGCCATTATTTTTTGACTTCAGTCCTCATTGATCTGCCAGAGATTTGTCAGTGATTTGCAAGAAAACCACAATTTTAAGAGAAACAAACCAAAAATATGAGGCAAAAATCTGGGCATTCTGTGAAAATCTGCACACATAAGACGTATGATGTGTGATGATGCAAACAAGAACCTATCTTTTGTTTGCAGCTGTTGCATACAATTTACATTTATCAACATGCATCATCAAATGTGATGATAACAGAAAAAAGGCAACAATACAGTTACTAGACTTGCACCAGGGGCCCATTGACAAGCCTAGCCCAAATTCCCAAATGCCCTCAAGCACTGTCTAGTTAAGTGACCTACTCAAGATCACACTGTAGGCAAATAAGGGCTGAGGGACTAAAACTCTATATGTGCCAACTGCCAGTTTTTCTAAAAAAGAAGCAACAAAAGTATCCACCACACGATTTATTGTATCTCTGACGTCTCGGCCTCAGCCTTCAAGGAGTACAAAAAGACATACAAATGCATCTCTATATATACATATATCAATAAACCTATTAACTCAATCAACCTATTATTTAAAACAATTAAACAATTAACTAATTTATCAGCATTTTCCAGTTAAAATCTTCATTCAAGCCTTCAGGGCACAAAGTTTTAAATTTAAGAATATATACAGCTATAATTTTAAAAGCCCCTTCATACAGATTAATAATTTCTAAATACTAACATAGTTATAATAAATTATGCTAATTATGTTGCTGAAAGCACTGAAAACACATCTCCTGAGCCATTGTCTTGTTGCCGTTGAACAATCATAATTCTAACTACTGTAATAAGTAATGCTATGTGATGGTTGGAAATCCCAGTCCTCAAGTAGTGGGAAGACCATTTAAACTGCTGTATAAATAGGAGGTCACATAACTAAAGAATTGAGAATTTCTTTGTTGTTGTTATATTAATGTATCTGTTAAGATTTATGAAACAGTAGTCTATATTACTAAGCACATATATAATTCTGATCTTTTTAAAATACAAAACAGCATTTTGTCTTTTCTTTTTAGAAAGTTTATTCATGTATCAAGTTTTTTTAACAAAATATCCAGGGGTGTGCATTTAAATATTCAGCAAAGCACATACACACAGTCTTTTAAAGGTAAAGTTGACTGTATTTCAATACATATAGAATTGAAACTTAATTTTTGTAAAATGTATTGTATGCCTATTTTGAGAAACGACACTCAGTACATTTTATCTATGGTTTGAAATAGATATGGCTGAGTATTTTTTGATATTTGACATCAGTAATTCATCTGCCTTTGTGCAGAATGTATCCAACTTTCACAACGGAGACCCATTTTATTTGCAGAGTGCAATTCCAAATTTCTCGAGAAGTACAAAAATAATACTGGCAATTAACATTTCACTCATGGCTTCCATTACTTTCTTTGGAAATGGATTGGTTATTTTGGCATTCCTCCTGGAAAAGAAACTTAGAAAACCAAGAAATTATTTCCTGCTTAATCTGTCTATCTGTGACTTTTTTGTGGGTAAGTAACTTTATTAGAATTACAGAGACATTCATAGCTCTATTTTTGTTTTCAGAAAATGGTGTTACTTTAACAGCAGACAGGCATAATGATAACTAACTACAAATGATCACGAGCTTACAAGTTGGGAAATAAATTGTGAAATACTTAACTTTTTTTCTCCACATTAAGAAACATTTAACTTTGTCTGTTAATGTCACGAGATGAACAGCTGCTTGAATTCCTAATGTTTAAATCTGCTTTTTAAGCACTAGATTATACACATATTCAGTTTCAATGGTATTAAAAACTTTTAGTAAATGCAAGCCAGGGGAAGAGTTTTCCCCTCTAATAAAATGGTAGTTTCCACTGGGGCGAACATAGTACAGTTGTATAAGTTGAAGTTACCATAACAGCTAATGTTCACATGATCACTGCTGCAGTAGACTTAGTACTATGGGTTATATCCTGCCAAGGGTATAACAGCCGTCCAACATTCAAAGCTTTGGGGTACCTTCAACAGGCTCAAACTGTCAAGCAGCTTGAGTTGAGCTGATTAAAAGACAAGTTTGGTTGCAAAGCCCTTCACAGCTTTCCTGTCAGCAGAGAGAGGGAGACTGACCTGGCTGAACCCTGAAAGGACAATACTTGGAATAAAAAAAAAATGTCCACAACTTGCCATAAAAAACACACCAAAAAACAAAGGGGGAATGGAGTTTGAGCATGGCTAATGTAGCAGTGATCATTTGAACATCTACTGTTATGGTAAGTTCAGCTTACATAACTGTAGTATGTTCTCTATATTGATCACTGCTACAGTAACCTTAGCTGTATGGGTAGATTACCTTAGCTAACTATATTTGGAAGAAGGAAGGAGAAACTAATCTACAACCAACTGTCCACTTACATCTGACAGAAGCACCTCCTCATTCCTAAACAGCATGAATTCTAGGCTGGCCATAGCATAATGATAGCACAATGGTCACTTATACATGAGATCCTTCTCAACATGGATAAAATAAACTTTTCAGGAGCTCTCTTCATTGACCTTACCAAACCTTTTGATCGAATTGACAACTTCCTGCTCCTTCACTCCCTCCAAGAGGTTGGGGTTATCCCCAACATTGCATATGGTTCTAACATTTCTTACCAAATAGGTATTTCAGAGTAAAATTAAGCATATCCTTATCACTGCCAGCACCCCTTACCAGAGGAGAGTCCAGGGTTCCATACCCACCCCTTTTGTTTTCAGTCTTTATTAACAAGCTGCCCTCTGATCTCCCTAGCCTTCCTATTACTCTTTAAGCAGATAACGTTGTTATTCTTTAATCCAGTCCCTCACAATCAGCTATTCAAACCTAGCTCCATTCTGTCCTCCACTCCCTTAGTTCTTGGCTGAACAACCATAAGCTACTTCTAAACCCATCTAAAACAAAACGTATGATATTTGGAACTTTAAAAAGCTGAAAAAGACTCCTAAAAATCTCAGTATCACAGATTTCAATGGCTGCCCAATGGAAACAACTACATCCTTTAAATACTTAGGTTTATGACTAGACCAGTCACTTAATTTCCAAAGCCTCATTGGAAATACAACAAAAAAGATCAGTTTTCTTTGATTCTGGTCCCAGAACATATCTCTGTTTCTCTCTGGACCATCTGAGCTTCAATTGCCAAAGGCGTCCACCTTGTTCAACTTGAATACAGGCTCCCCATCATAGCCACAGCCTCTAACAAAAAAACAAACAAAAAACTCATCCATTCTACAGTCCATTGAAAACAAAATCTGCCGATTCATTTCTAGTTTCTTCTGTAGGGCAGACCTCTGCATCTCCCTCTTCAAGGTCAAATGGTTACCAGTCTCCTATAGAGTTGAGCTATTCCTACAGTCTCTTGTTTCCAAACCACTTCAACCATGTGCCATTCCACCTTTTGCAGCCAAACTCCATAATAAAACCAGCCCCTTCAACCTCAGCAACATCTCCTAATTAAGTCCCTCACTTCAGACTCCCCAAACTAAACAGCACTCTACTGACCATTCTTTCTCCATTCTTACATCCAAACGCTGGCAATCCCACCCCTTCACCATAAAGAAGTCTACTCTTTCCCCACCTTCAGAGCACAACTCAAAACACACCTTCATCAAAAATCTGACTGCAAGTGCTTTTCCACTGGTCACATATCCTAACTCCCTCCTCATATGCATCACTTCTGCTTTGATTCTCAGTTCTTAGCTACTGCTTTCCCCTCATATTTACCACTAAAATTAATTCACACTTGTTTTTCTACTTGCTCATATTATTTACATGTTTAATCAATTGTCTATAGGATTATGTACCTTCTGTGATTTCTCAGTATTTGTGATTTTGTCCTTTTTTTGTCTTTTTTATTTCTGAATCACTTCACCCTGGTCTGTTGTGATCATTGTACTACTCCAGTTAAAAATAAAAACTAAAATGAATAAATAAATAAATACAGGGTCCAGGATCCCCTGGAGATTGGTCCTAGCTAAGCTTGATCTAGACCAATAAAAACAATCAAGTTTATAGTGATTTGTAAAATTTATGTACAGTGGACTGAGTAGCAACTTTGAGAATATTTCTATAATCCAACCCTTTCCAAAAAGCCATTGATGAAGCCAAGGCCCTGGTATTGTCAGCCTTGACCCTGCCTGGAAAAGATTTGTGATGGTGAGTATAACAAAAGGTAATAGCTTTAGACAATCATTTGGAAATAGTCTGTTTTGGCACAGGTTGTTCCTTCTTATCTTCATAAAAAAATTAACAATTGATCCAAAGATCTGAAAGATGTAGGTCTGTCAAGGTAGTACCTGAGTTGTCTGTGGACATCCAAGGTATGGAGTATCCTTACCCCCTCATTTTTATGCTCAGGAAAGACAATGGGGAAATAGATTGTTTGGTCTAAAGTGAACTCGGATACCACTTTAGGCATAAAAGAAAAATTACTTCTGAAAGAAATCCTGTCCTATGGAAAATGAGGTAGGGTTGACTCACCATAAGAGCTTGCAACTCAGATACACTTCTTGCAGATGTCAGAGCAATCACTAAAATTGTCTTCCATATTAAGATCCTCAACTCAACCAAATAAGCTGGTTCAAATGGAGCAAGTATTAGCTTCTCTAACATAAAATTAAGATTCCCAAGGATGGGCCATCTTTCAAAAACATTTTGACATGAGGCTGCCATGAAAGAGGAGGATCCATGGGCAGACTTGTTGAAACGGACGATAAATTAACCTTGACAGAGAAATAAGAAAGGCCATATGATAATAATCACACAAATATTGTATAACCAGAGAAAAACTAGCCTGGAATGGATGCTGTTTATTTTGTTAGCACCAACGACAAATCCTTTTTCATTTGTTTATACATGATTTTCTAGTAGCAGAATTTCTTGACTCCATTAGTTACTGCTGCACATCCTTAGAAAACAGGTGCCCAAAAAGAATTAAGACTATATAGTATCATTCAGGCAGCCAATTGAAGATGACTGATGTTGGGGTGTATAAAACACCCCTCTTATTCTGTGAGCAGGTCCACCCTATGAGGAAGCTTGTTGTTATTGGTCCTGGTCATTTCCAAAAGAAGGGAGAACCATGGTTACCTGAGCTAGAATGGAGTCACTACAATGATCTTGGGGGATTCCTTCTGAATCTTCAGAAGTACCCTATATATTCGAGGAAAGGGTGGAAAGGCATGCTGGAATTTTCTTGCACAAAGAATAGAAAAGAAAATGCATTTGTCGTCCAGACCTTTATGCAAGGAGTCCTGGAAGGCTCCCTGTTGAAATGTTGGCATTCAAAATGCCAAGTGCTGAAAAATGAAAAAACAGGAAAAAAGGTTGAAAACACAGAAGAGCAAATTGCAAAAATTGCTCTTTTCCTTTAAACTTCTTTTTGCAAGGGGGACCTTTCTGCACCCCCCACCCAATCTTATATATACCAACTCCGAGAATGCCATACCTTGGAGAAAAGGGAATATTCTGAGAAATGGCATATCAGTCTTAGTATATGTAAACCTATTCTTTCAACCATTCAGTCTCTGTATTTTGAGACTTGCTGTGGGTCCTGACATTTCAAATGGTGTCTGTCCTGGAATACAATTTTGCCAGTTGATTGTTCAGAGAGGATTCAAAGAGCTATACTTGAGGAACTCCCAACTGATGGATCAAATTTTGGAAGATCCCCTGATCTAGATGCGATTCACGAGGATCTGACCTGGTCCTGCTCAGTTTGTCTGCCACATAGTTCTGTTCTGACAGAGTGTAGGATGCCTGTAGAGTAACATTGTGCTATGAAGTTATATTACAAGCTAATCTGGCTAGTCTGCAAAGTGTTTTGACCTGTTTCACCCTTGCTTGCTGATGTACCACATGACTGTGGTTCAGAGGTTTATAGGACGTTGCTAGAGCCTTTACATGCCTAGCCACGTTAATCCCAAGTATCCTCATTTGTTCTTTTTGGGTACTTTGCAGAATACATTTATGAATAGAGTGGATCTGTGATCAACACCGGCTACCCCTATCCATGAGAGACATGGGTGCCACCCCAGGGGTGAATTTGTGATCTCCAATCCAATTGCCAAGGTTGTATTTAAATAGTGTCAGTGAGGAGCTCTGTTTTGCATGAATAGGAAGTCTATTCCAGAGATGCAGCAGTGTCTGGAAAAATATTTGTCTCTCCAGCATGTTCTGTTAATGTCACAGGCTAGGCTGATATCCCTATAGCAAGTGACTCTTGCACCATTTGACTTGTGGATGTACAGCATTTCCATTAGGGCAGGGTTACAGATTGCCTTATAGGCCAGTCACAAGTCACCTCTTAGCAGCCTATAAGACACAGAGTAAAGTGATAGGGCTTTCAGCCTGTCCACGAAGATCATGATTTGGAGTCCCTGTATTTTCTTAGTGAGAAGCCTCTGAGGTCTCTTGAGCTATTGCAGGTGTCTGGTGATGTACATGCAAAAATGATGCATTATACTCTATTAGTGGTCTGATGAGGGTTGAGCACAGTGGAGTTACAACATCCCTTGACCTTGATGCTATTCCCTTGCTTACTTATGAGGTAATCTACATAGAAGGCTTTCCTCACAACTGTAGAAACTTGGTGGTCGAAGTTCAGATTGCTATCAACCTGTGTTCTCAAGTCTCACACCACTGGGTTGGAACTCAGGAGGGTGCTGTCAATATTGTAATTTTCTGGGAATTTCATTTTGCCAAAGGGAATAATAATGCATTTTTTTGCATTTAGTTTTAGACCGTGGCTTTGGCACCAATTATTTGTTATGTTATCCCTACTTACAGTATGCTGACATCATTGGGGGACTCAATGATCGTTCCCAGTTTGCAATCATCAGTGAACTTGGTGAGTTAGAGGCAGTCTACTTTAGCCTGAACTTCTGAGAAATAGATGCCAAACAGTAAGGGACCGGGCACAGACTCCTGTGCTACTCCACTGGTGAAAAGTCTGCTTGTGGAGGTGAAGTCACCAATTTTGACAGAATGTGTTTTGTAGGTGTGCCAGTTGGTTAGCCATCTAGTAATGTAAGGGTTAATCCCTAGCTGGGAGAGTTTCTCAATGATGCCAGAGTGGGGGATTGTGTTGCAAGCCTTAGCAAGGTTGAGATAAGCTGTGTGCACTGTCTTACCTTTGTCCATGGCTTTGGTAATATCCTCAAGAAGTCTACCAGGTTTAGCAAGCATGATCTACCCTTAATGAAGCCAACTGTTCAGAGGTTGTCTATGGCCTTGTTGATAAGGTCCATGCTAATTTTTTCCATGGCTTTGCAGATGAGACTGGTTAGGCTTATGGGTCTGTAGTCCCCGGGATCCCCTTTGTGCAGGGGAATTACTGTTGCTATTCTCTGTTCTGCAGGGACATAGCCAGTTTGTAAGCTATGATTAAAGAGAATGCCAAGTGGGTACTCTGGTTCTTGTTTTAGATTGTTTAGTAAACAACCTGGGATATTATCTGGTCTTATTGAAACCATGTTCTTTGGCCTTCGCAAGCTCAGAGATGACCTGGTTCTCTAGAGATACTAGGCAGAGGACTGGTGTCAGGCATGCTTTGGGTATGGTAGGTGGGGTTATGGGGTGAAGTCTTTACTGAATCTATCAGCTAGCAGGCTGGCAATATCTTCTGGTGTAGTATGAGTGATCCCATCTTTGACCAGTTCAGCACATAGCTGAGCATTCCCTTTTAGACTCTGGACATAGTTAAATAATTCCTTATGATTATACTTGGCTAGGGATGTGATTTTAGTTTCATAATTTGCATTAGAAGACTTTATAAGATTTCGGATTTTCTTGTTTAGGCTTAGGAGGGAACTCTTCCTCTGCAGAGCAATATCCCTCTTGATTTTGAACATCAGTTTCTTCCTCTTGCTATATAACCGGTTTATACTTGAAGTCCACCACAGTGGCTTGTTTTTATGGGAAGAGCTGTTTTTTTATTTGGTCAGGTATAGAAAATGTTATGCATTCAATTAAGTGTTTGTACAGGGCATTTGTGTATACGTCTGAATAGTGATAATTCATGTCTGCAATTGTGGGTGGCATGAAGCTTTTTGCACCATTGCTTAGTAGGCTGTAGATATCTTTGATAAAGTTTGTTTTATAATTTTTGTTCCTGTCAGGATGTCAGTTCCAGTAGTTACTGCAAATGAGACTGATTTGTGGTCTGACCTAACCAGGGAGGTCATCACGCATAGATAAGTACAGTGACCCCCCCCCCCTAAGTTCCAAGTTGGTGAGTACTATGTCCAGAACATTAGAGCCCCTAGTGGGGGTGCAGACTATCTGCTCTAGAGCATTTGTGTTAGCAAAGTCCAGAAACCTCTGGGTGAGCATGTTTTTGCTCATGTATATCCCCCAGTCCATGGAAGAGTAGTTGAAATCTCCCATGATTAAGGTGTTGGGCTGTATGGTGAGTGATTCCAGTAAATCGAGGTAGGTGGTGTGCTTATCCTAATTCTTGGTGGGGGATCTATAGCTAGCAATTAAGTGGTATGGTGCTTTCCAATTAGTTAATTGGGCATGGAGCAGTTAGACAGAGGCATTATGTTTGAACAGTCATACAGTGTGTTTGGTTTTAATGAAGATGGATACAACTCTACCGTTGGTTCCTTCACGTTTATTTTGAGGTCTGAATGTGTGAAAGGCATTGTAGCCTTGAATACTCAGGGTGCTGTCAGTGGCCTTAGACCATGTCTCAGTAACTGCACAGATGTCAGCATCCTCCAAGGTGAGGAGCACTTCCAGGGAGTGCAGTTTCATATTTAAACTCCTAGCATTAAGCAGCACGACCCTAAGTTTGCCTCAATTAGATTTTGTTATATTAGCAAATTTGTTGTTTTGACATTGTCTAAAAAGGCACTATGGGGAAAGCAAGGGTCTTTGCCAGTATCTGAAAGCCTAGGGGGGAAATGTGCGAACCATCTCTAGCAAAGCAACAAGGTCTGTCTACCTTATTGTCCCAGGCTGACAGACAACAGATCTCCCTGAACTGACAACAGAAGCTAAGCCAGTTGTTTAAGTCAATCATTTTTTGTTTATATTGTGGCATCATCCTGGGTGAGGGAAGGATAGTGCTTAGGGCTAGGGACATACTTGTCTGGGGCACATAATCAGAGAGTTCTGTCATGTCTGTCTTCATATAGTCCAAAGAGGTATGTCTCAAGTCATTCACTCCAACATGGACTATGACAGAGTCATAACGGTATTTGTTGTTGAGTGACTTGAGTGCATGCATGATTTGACAGATCCTGACACCTGATAGACAGCTAACCATGACCTTCTCGTTGTCCAGTCTGGTGATGGGGAAATCTATGTGCCTAACTATGGAGTCGCCTATGACCAAGACGTTTGATGTGTTTTATCTTAGGGGCTAATTTGTTGAGACATGTGTGTATGCGTGCATGTGTGTGTGTGTGTGTGTGTGTGTGTGTGTGTGTGTGTGTGTGTGTGTGTGTGTGTGTGTGTGTGTGTGTGTGTGTGTGTGTGTGTGTTGTTATGTGCAGTGGTTTCTTTTGGATTAGTGGTGAATGTGGATGGTGTGCATTTTGGAGGTCTCTGATCTTTTGGTAGGCTTTTAGTGAATACCTCCATATATGTGGGTTTATGTGTCATGACAATATTTTGTGTGAGAGGTGAGGTGTGCGTGAGAGGTGAAATGTGTGTGCTGACAGCCTGTTTGATGTCTAGGTTGTTTCTATGTGAGAAAATTGACTCCAGTTCCACAGTGTATTTGCATCTCTCACACAGGGTGTTAGTTTGCTTTAGGATTAAATGGTTGCCAGTATATATAAAGCAATTGCTACATTGCCTCAAGATGTCCATATCAATCAAGCTGGCAGGAGAAATGATGGGAAACTGCCCTTCCATTGTGGCAGGATTTTTTTGAATGTGGAATTTGAGAAGGAAGTGGGCTAACTGGACTTAGGACTTTGGCTTAACTAGTGGGCTATTTTGACTTGTAGTAGCAAAGGTAGTGGGTGTATACTAGGTTGTGGATGATAAGTGTGAGAAGTCTGTTTAGAGTGCAACTGAATTGCCCTTTGCTCAACAGGGGAGCTTAGGGGGGTTCTACTGAAGGTATCTAGGGAAAAATTATGTTCCTGGGCATTTTCATCAATACAGGGCACTGTTAAACCCTGTTGCACAATCTGCAGCAATGAGAAAAATGCGAGGCTTATATACAGGTGAATTAAAACAGTTTTTAACACAACTACCAGGGGGATCCCCCAAATTGAGCCTTTCTTCAGCAATCTCCAACTCAAGATGGGTCCTGAGCTACACACGTCTGCCACAAAGGTGCAAGGAGGCCCTCTGAGATGGCTGGTTTAAGAGTACAGTGATAAAACAGTCTGAATTCAGTAGGTCTGAATCTAGCCTATGCTATATAAGGAAATGACATGCAATTTCAAAGTGCAGAGTAAAAGGCAGTCACACACTGCTACAATGAAGCAGTAATTCAATTGAATACTAAAAAAGTGCAGTACTGTCTTAAAATATTCTTATTTTGCAGTTTTTTCAGTCAATGCCTTGGATTTCAGTACAGATGCACTCAAGAACTCTGACTAAAGTTGCCAAACATTGAGCAGCTCTGGTAAACTGAGCAGAAACCCACACAAAAGTAAAGCTTATATACAGAGAAATGTAAACAGTTTTTAACACAACTATCAATGTCAAAGCCCCAAACTGAGCCTTTCTAAAGCAATCCCCAACTCAGATGGGTCCTGAGCTGTACACTTCTGCCACAAGAGTGCAGGGTAACCACTTGAAGAAGTCTTGAGGACCAAACAGGGTTCAGAGAGTTGACTGCCTTAATCAAGGCAGGCATGTGCTTGATATTGAAGTGCTTGAATCTGTCCTTGGTGTCCCATACCCCCTGCCTGCACTTATACTTCCTGAACCTACTCCTGAAGCAAATTCCAAGGCATCTGTGGTGACCAACTGCCTTGGAGCAGGAAGGTAGAAGGGGTAACCCAGATTTAAGGATATCTGCAGTCTCCACCAAAAAGTTTCTTTCCGGACAAACCCCAGTTCCAGGATCTGAAAAAATAAAGGGACAAATTTCTTTGCAGTGTTTACAGTAATTCCTGCAATTTTTTGGTATGTCCCTGTTATCCATACTGACAACATTTTCCTTTATTGCAGTCTTATGCAAAATGGCTGCCATCACCATACAAAAAAAAATGTTTTAACTGCAATAACTCACAGTCCTCGTTTTCCATTCATAATTATAACATTTTGAAATATGCTTCATTTTTCCCTCATAACATATTAGTGTCACCCATACCCACCATTCAAACATTTCTTTCATCATACCTTTTGAACTGCACACACCTTGATACAGACAAAAGCAAGTCTTTAAGTCAAATTCACCTATGTCTGATGTTCAAAATTATACATTTATTTAATTCATTGACAGCAATCTGAAGTTCAGAAAAATATATTCACTCCATAATATTTTCAATTAAAGCAAGAGTTTAAAAACTAAAATCACCTAGTCTTCTGCTTCCAGGTGTATCGGTTCTCTTGTGTCCTGCACTTTAAACACCCAAAGTAAAAATAATATTGTTTATAACTTCACACTTGTTACTAATGTCAGTGTTTTTCATTTAATTCTTACCACTGCTCTTTGCTTCTGGTTGTGTTGTTTTTTCATCTGTCCTTCTCTTCTTTAGTTTTGCATTTCTTGACTATTTCTGCAAATGTAAACACTTTTCCTACTGCACACAAAAGCACCCTGTTGCAGTGGCATGCGTTTCAAAACAGCTACTCTACTGGACAATTATGTCTTCATACTGCTGCCAGCAGTTTTGATAATCCAGCTCCTTTGCCCAATACATCTGACAGCACCTCCTTTGAAACCTGTCCCAGCACTGGATCTATCACAGTCTTATAATGTACTTCCTCATCAGCATTCAGCTCATCTTGATCCATCATCTTTATCTGCACAGAAGTTTCCAGACCTCGTTCATCTAACTCTGTCAGAAAAATGTCCTTTTTTTGCAGAACCTGAGACAATTCAGTATTTTGTTTTACTCCATTAACTATTGTCTGAAAAGCCAAGAGTCACTTTATTAAAATGTGCATTTATTTTATACTGTATCAATTATTTACACACTCATTTTGGGTCTATGACATTTTGTCAATTGGCTATTTAGTGAATAGCCATTCATCAAAAACGTATTTATCGAAGCCGCTGTTCAGTGAACAGTGGATTTCAAATAGACCACACAAGTGGTTGGCCAACTGAACAACTACAAAAAAAAAAAATTTAAAACCTGCCAAGATAGGTGGCTACACCCTCAAATGTGGGAGGCTGCAGCCACCACACCCCTAACTAAATATACCAACTCTGAGATCTCACTACAGTGGGAAAAAGGACAAATTTCAGAGGGTGGTCAACCTCTGGTTTGCCCTATTTAAAATCAGCCATTCGCTGAAGACCAGCTTTGATAAATAGGTATTTAATGTATGATTATTTGCTGAGTAGCCATTCAATGATATGTCATAGACCCACTCATTTTTTTACTTTCATATTTGAAATTATTTATGTATTATCAACACAAACAAACATAATAAAACACTTCTATTTATTTCAAAAAATGTTTGTAATATTTACCCACCACACCCTTTCTTCCACAGCCATCTTATTTCAGCTAATTTATCATCCTCTTCCATTTTCTTGTTATATTAAAAGTCATATATTTTTTCACAGCACCCATATTGTTACAATCAGTACTTTATTCCATTCATCAATATCACATGTATTTACTTTATCATACTTCTAGTATAATACTATATTTATAGTTATATATTTAAATCCTTCCGATCTATATTCATTTGTTAACTTTTACCAATATTATGTATTTTTTTCAATCAAAAGTAATGTTTTTCTTTTGTTTCTTCTTCACTTCAGTCAATGTATTTTCCTTCCTCCATCGCCTTATAGTTCATATATTTCAAATTCCCTGTCACTGTTTAGCTTGTCCTGTGAAGTTCTTCACAGAAAATCATCGACTTCATAAAACTTTTCAAACTTTTTTCCCTCTTTTATTGCCTTTTTTCATCTTCATTTAATTCCTTCCATGGGTGTACCACACTTTTTTTCTAAAATCATATTATACCATTCTTTTATTTTCCCATTAACCTCAATTAATTTTACCTTCCATAATTTAATTTTGTCATATTCTTTCCTTCCATTCTGTCCCTTTTTTCATATATTTTCTTATCTTTTCTTTTGTTTCCCTGATTTTTCTCTCATGCATTTTTATATTTTTCATATAACATCTTACCTATAATTTCTTTTTTCTTCCTCTCATCTAGTTCATTATCCAAAATAAATGTATAGACACTAAATGCACCACTGGCCTTTTTAATTCAAATCACCAAATTGTTTTAATTATAAATTATCCATCTACTTAATGTGTTCAGTCTCCTGCCCCAAATGAAGTTAAAAAAAACTCTTATAATTCTCATAACTGTTTTTCAGTTTGAGCAGGGAACATATATATTCCCCTTAAATAGGTTATTTTCCTAATACATAAGTATTCAACATATAGGCCTTTTTTCTGAAATGATAAATAAAAATGTTTCACCCAAGTTAACACATTTTATTTGTTCTAGTATCTATTTCCATTGGATTGTTATACTTTCATACTCAGCAAACATCAGTCCCAAAATCTTTCATTGCTTTCTTGTGAAATATATTCTATTTTTTATCTCACCAAATACTTTCGTCAACTTGTTTTTGTTTAAATGCAGATAAACTTTTTAATAACACTTTTTTATCATAATTACAACCTCACTTATCCATCCGTCATTATTATTACTAGATCTAAATCATATGCATATGTCATACATATTGGTATATAATATTTCATTCCCTCACACAAATTTTGCCTCCTCACTTCATGCATACATATTTGTACTATTGCATTTACTATTAACAGAAATAGGCACATACTTATTGGGCATCCCTGTTTTGTTCTTTTCTTAATTCTTTTTTTCCATCCTTTCATCTATCATAACTTGTATCCATGAATTTTTATAAGATTTCTATATTAAATTAATAGTTTTTTACTCCAATGCCATATGCTTCTAAAATCTTCCACAATGCATTATGGCTCACTTTCTCAAAGGCTTTAGTTACTTCACATTTTATCAGTCTTACTTTTCTTTCAGTATCATCCCTATTCCATCTTTTCATTATAATTAACATTTTCTTCACACATCTTGCTTTTACACTATATATCAGTTTTCCTACTACATCATCCATTGCATTTTCCATTATTTTTGTAGTATTTTCATAACTTTTTTTTATAGTCAGTATTCCTTAGTGCAAAATGACTCAAATTTTTATGTCTTTTTTCATCCTTTTTCCTTAGAAAGTTTTATCACGCTGCCACACATCTTCTTATATTTCTTTAACCATTTTCTTATGATAGTAATAATGTATACCATCTAATCCTGGAGCTGATTCATTCTTACCTTCTTTTTTCACATTCTCTTTCTATTTCCTCAGATGGGTTTCACTTCATTCTTCTTGTTCACCCATTTCATCTTTTTCATACATTTTCTCTACAAAATTCTCTACCACCACCATGATATTTTCTTGTTTGTGTATTGTATCCACTTTGCAATCTACGATAGCATCCACCCATCCTTCTCATTTTACTTATTTTAGGAAATAAGGGGTAACTGCCTCTTTTCTCTTTTAGAAAATAAATCTTTGCCTACATAACATCATTTTTACTTTTCTCTATTCGGTCTACACATCTGTTTTTTCTATTTCCCTTATATTTTGATTTCCTTTTTCTGTCTCTTTCTTATCATTCAATAATGTTCTTTATATTTTATTTTATTTCTTTTTTATTCTTCTTTCCACTTCTAAGTATATTGTTATTCTTCTGCTTATACACTTCCCTCCACTGTGTCTAACTTTTATAAAATGGTCTCATTGTCATATGATCTTTTTATATTTCTTTCTTTCTTTCTTTCTTGCTTGCTTTCTTTCTCATCATTTCTTCCTCCTTATTAAACTCCAGTTAATCTCTTCACCCCCTTTTCCATCTTTATTATTTTGTTGTCTTTCCCAGTTCTAGCCCATAATGCTCTATGATCTGAAAACTCCACCATCTGTACTACCCCTTACTTCTCCCATGTCTTTAGAATAAACTATATAAGCAATTTTATTCTTAAAATTCTGTTTTTATATGTCCATTCTTTATTATTTCTACTTTTAAATCTCTACATTTTATTTCTTCCTTTAACATCTTAATATTCTATGAAATGTTCCCTTTTATTTCCTCAGTTTACAGTAAAAATCTTTTACCATCACTGTTGACATATTTACTAATACATTTTTATTTCTTCAAACAATTGTTTTCTGTTGGTCATGAGTATATGGAGAAAATATTATTAATCTTATCTGAAAAAAGATCTCATTTTCAACCTATCTCCAACAAAACAGTTTTGTTTCACATTTGGGATGGTATTAAAATTAATCCTGCAGCTTCTCAGTGTGGATATATGATTAATTATTATTATTATTATTATTATTATAATTATTATTATTATTATTGATAAGCTCACCAGCCTGAGCATAAACCCTTACGTCACAAGATGGATCGCAAACTGGCTCTCAGACAGATCCCATAAAGTAAGAGTAGTGGGATCTATGTCCGAATCCAGACCAGTAACGAGTGGTTGTGCCTCAGGGCTCTGTCCTGGGGCCCCTCCTGTTTGGCATATACTTCTCAGAAGTACAGGTAAGCACGGAAGGGCTGTGGCTTACTAAGTTTGCAGACAACTGCAAACTGGGTGCTATAACAAGAGTCTCCGGCTGACATGGAGATCCTCCAGAAGGGCCTAAATGAGACTGATACATGGTGTCAAAGCCATGGTCTCAAGCTAAATGGAAAAAATGCGTAGTAATCCCCTTTGGAAAAAAACAAGAGTACCTGCAAACTACAACATAGGAGGTAATCCCCTGAAATCTGAAGAAGAAATAAGGGATCTAGGGACCCAAGTAGATAGCCAGCTTTCCTTTGATAACCATGTTGCCAAAGTGGTTAGAAAATCCTTCTATGAGACCCATCTGATCATGAAAGGGTTCGCATCAAGATCTAAGGATGTAATGGTGGCCCTCTACTCTTCCCTCATCAGACCCATTATTGAGTACAATGCACCAATTGGAATGTGCCTGGCTAGACATCTCCAGCAGCTGGAGAGACCACAGAGGTACCTAACCAAGAGAATTACTGGCCTCAAACAGTTGCCCTATGCAGCATGATTGAAAAAGCTAAGACTGTTCTCTGTTGCATACCGCTTTCTCAGAGGCGATCTCTGTCTAACGTACAGAGCCATGTCCAACCCAGAATTGTTGAACATGCTCCATCTTAGCAAAACCAAATCTACTCGAGCTACATGCTCTAGGGATATAAACCTCAACACAACAATGAATAGAACATGCTGGGGGGATAGATTCCCTTTGCAGAGACTTCCCTTACTATGGAACAGGGTCCCGATCTACATAAGACAAAGCCCCTCACTATCACTCTTCAAGAGTAACCTTGATGAGTGGATGGGTAACAGAAAGTTCACACCGGGGATCACACCAACAGCACTACTAGATAGGAGCCAAGGGTACTAGCTGCTAGTACAAGGGTCTAGGGAACTACTAAAGAGACGGTGAATACCGCACAATGTGGCTGGGCTAATATATGCCTTCGGGCAGATAGCTCAGTACCAACCTATGAACCTAAGTGAAACTCTATTTCTAAGCATTAGTATAGAGCTTGTTCTGTGCAATGCCTCTGCATTTTCCCTGAAACAAGTTAATCTGAATCAAGCTGCAACTCTAAACACAGTGTCTTAACTTCTAGTAGTTTAAAATTCCTTATCAGCGTAGCCGTTGTGAATCCCCACAATTCCTGAGACCCCCCCAATCACATGCACAGAAACATACAGTCTTATGTAGTGTCAGCAGCATTCAATTTTTTAAATGGTTTTCAACTTTGGTCATGTCACAGGTCTAACAACCCTCAGTTCTCTAAAAGCCTCCAGACTATGTTTTTCTGTCAAGGTCCCAACTGCCTCTTGACTGGGGCATAGCAACTACACCAAACACAGCCACATCTTTGATGTCCAATACTGCAATAACTTTGATTCTTCTCTTTGCTGAATCATGCCTAACAGATGTAGATCAGATGGTTACGTTCCATTTTTTGGGAAGAAGCCATATTGGTTTCATTCACTACAGGAAGCCAAATTATTTCATCTTAACAGTTATCGCTGCAGTGCAGCACTTTGCCAACTCAAAATGGCTATGGTAAAAGTTATCCATTTGTGGTACTCATTGTCTTTCTTTCTTTTAACATCTTTATTTTAACCATGCCTTCTCTTAATAACAAAGATGGAATTGTTTGCAGATAACATGATTGCCACAAATACTTTAGTATTAATGATCAACTGTCTTTCAAAAATTTCTGAACAATCTGAACAAATTCAATTCAAATACTGTTCAAAAATAAAAATTCTATAATCATGCAGTTTAGAGTTTCCATTGTATGTGGGAAGGCAAAGAAAATGCACTCCTCAGAACTATGAAAGATTAAATTTCAAATCATCTAGAGTATGATCCCAGTTATTCTTATTAGAAGAAATATGCAGTTCAGAGTAATGGTGAGTGTGGAAGAAAGGTGAAGAAGAAAGTACAGGCAGGATGGAGTGGGTGAAGGAGTGTCAGGAGTGATTTGTGACAGATGACTACCAGTAAGAGTGAAAGGGAATGTCTACAAGAGGGTAGTGAGAATAGTTATGTTATATGAGTTGGAGACAGCGGCATTGACAAAAAGGCAGGAGTCATAGCTGGACGTGGAAGAGTTAAAGATGTTAAGATTTGCACTGAGTGTGATGAGGGTGGACAGGATTAGGAATAAGTATATTAGAGGGTCAGCCCAGGTTGGAAGGTTTGGAGACAAAGCCAGAGAGGCAAGATTATGTTGGTTTGGACATGTGCTGAGGAGGGATGCAGAGTATATTGGGAAAAAGATGCTAAGGATGAAGCTGCCAGGTAACAGGAAAAGAGGAAGGCTTAAGATAAGGTTTATGCATGTGGTGAGAGAGGGCATGCAGGTGGTTGGTGTGACAGAGCAAGATGCAGAGGACAGGAAGAAATGGAAACAGATGATCCGCTGTGGCGACCCCTAATGGGAGCAGCAGAAAGAAGAAGAAGAAGAAGATATAATTATCAACCATTAGATGGATGACTGATCTATAACAAAATTGGATAGGTTATTTTAAGCACAAAAATGAAAACTGGATATGCTTAAAATGACCCACAAGAGCAGCTAGCCTACTACTTAACTATGGACCTATGAACATATAAGTTTTGAACAAGAAATTCAAAATAAATGCATTTTGAAGAATTTCTTCTTCTCTGTGGTACAATGATATCAGATTTATTATATGCAAAAAGCAGAAATGTTTGGAGTAATCTTCTCACATATCGGGTGGTGAAGAGTGGCTTAGTCCTCGAACAAAAATCGATTTTAATGTGAAGCAGTATGTCTCCACTTAATTGTTATGTAGTAAGACCTGCACTTTATTTTCTGGAGTTCTGAGACTCACATTATTGAATCTTGAGCTTCCAATATACTGCCTTAAATTGTGTAATAGCAACCACAGCTACCAATGCTCCCTGAACTATGTGCTGTTGTCAGAAACAACTTAATTCAGAGATCTGGTGGTAACGGTTGTTCGCAAGTTAAACTATGACATTAATATCAGTTTAATAAGTAGAAGACACTTCTGTATAATTAAAACCATATTATGGACATTTTCATCTTGGCATCCAGTTGTAATGTTTTCATTGTATGACTCTTTGATAAGGAATCATTAAATTACCATGCAACATTTCACATGCATTCTGAGTGAAATTCAGAAACTTTAGCGAATACAGCAATAACTAAGTAAATACACAAGTTTGAGCACTGTCATATTTCATATTCCACTTATTGCAGATGTTTAAAGTGGAAATTCAAATTCTGCATTTAAACATACTAAGGATGACCTATGTGTCACTCTTGGCAAACATTTGACTCGCACAATGTTTTAGCAAGAAATTAAAACTCATGTCTACACCTTTATTAAGGCAAACTGATTTCACAATAGAATTTATCTGGCATGGAATAAACTACCTTTGGATATTAGACCTGCCAGGAGCCTTAGTTCCTTTAAAAATCAGAAATCATTTTTGGCATCAACACTTACAAGACAGTTTTGGTGGGATATAGACTGACAGGTTGCCCCTTCTGAGACTTTGAGTGTATCGGCTATAAACACTGAAACAGTAAATACTCAAAATTATATGGAAACTTCCATACTAATCAAATGCTTTTGAATCTTAGCATAGTACCTGTCAAATGAGAGAGAAGCTGTGTACACCAAAGTCAGCCAGTCCGCAGACTGTGTGCGTTCTCATTCTCATATCTGCTTTAATCTTTACATTCTTATTTTATAAACATTTACAGAACCACTCTCTATAGCACAACTCTTCCACCATGGTTTATCTAATTCACTCACTAAATCCTGTTCACATTCCTCTGGTATAAGTTTATTATCCAGATAATCATTATGGATGTTCCATTTTCATGTGTTGAGTCAGAAAAAGCTGCAATAAGCTTCTGAGGGGGGGTCTTGGCTAGGCTTTTAAAGGCCTCCAGGATCATTAGCCTAGTAACAATCTAGGAATCTGGGAATCTATATATTCTATCCCATGTGTTATACTTACTTAAATTGTATGTATACTCTGCCTTTATATATTGTTTCTCAGTTATTTCAGACATTCCAAATACTTGGAAATACCTGTAGAAAAATCTTCCCTGTCTTCTAATGTCACTCTATCTAGGGCTCCCTCACATGCCTTTTCCACTTGTAATTAAATTCTAGTCACTGTGAGTATTAACATACCTTGTTGGCATGTTAAAATTCTTCCCATTGCTTCTTTCAGATCTTGATTAGATGCTCTGGGGGTAAATATGTAGACACCAAATTAACTTTGGTACTTTTCCATATACCTTTGACTGCTATACATCTTCATGCCTTGTCTTTATTAATTCCTCCATTTGCCATAAACCAACATTTTTTTATTAAGATAAGTACTCCTCTTTCCCATTCACTGTTTACTCCTGCATGATAGCACTCCTTTTAGCTTCTTTAACAAAATATTTGTGGTTTTGTGTATTTAAATTGTTCTCTCACAGCAAAGCTATCTGTACTACACTTTTAACTATAAGCCATAGTTCTGCTTCTCTTCTTCATAATTATAAGCCTGTTAATATTCCAAGATAGCATATTCCTATCCATCTAGTAGTTTATTATCAGTTTATTTATATTTGTCCTTATTGTCTTGTCCCTTTATTTTCATTTCCGTTTCTAATGATGTTTGTATTAATCCTTCACCCTATTTAATTTTTTACACCACCTTTCATTCTTTTCTTCTCAGACTGCCTCTGTTGGCCTTCAAACCCCAGCTTTCTCCCACTTTCTCTTTCAAAACCTGTATACACAGTGTGAGTATAACATCTGCATTCCACAGTCAGAGCATCACCTGTACTTCTTACTCAGTCAAAACAAGACATCTCCTTCTTATTATTCCTGCTAGCTACCAACTTTCCTTCTTCCTGCATTGCTTTCCGCAGTATCTTTTGAAATTAATTTCTAAATGTTTCTTTCTTTCATGTTTTAATGTTTTCTCTGACGTGTGTATAACTATGACACTAATCTACATAATATTTCCTTTCCTTACTCACACTGCTTTATTTCTCCATTTCCTCTCCCACCTTTTCTTTTTTCACAGTTTTCCCACTTATCAGCATTGTGCATTTTAATCATTCCCCAACTATTTTTCTTTCCTTAAAATGTTGTCTTTAATCGAGTTGGCTTGTTTTATTTATTTACAGCTCTCTTTCACCCCCCATCCTCTGCCCTTAATCCAGTGTCGAATGAGCCACTTCTAGCCAGTCCCTATCGAATTTTACAGCAATGTTCCATCTTAATCTGTCTTTTTCCTTATTACCACCCCTCCACCCAGACTAATATTGTTATACCCCTGTACGTTAGGATATTTTTTCCCAAACACATTAGCTCTCTCAGCTCAGCTGCTTTCTCATTGAACTTTCTTCCTAGTTGTAATGTAGCTGTTCTCCCTGCCCCTTACTATACACTCATTGGTTTAGGCAGTAATTTTGGTGTACTTCCCCCCTTCCCTTACATTTTTATCTCAGCTACAGCTATCAAAGGCTTAGTTTGATGGCTCCAGACAATTGTGGTTAACTAACTGCATCTTTGCGCATTTATAACCACACATTATCTATTACAGAGACTGTTTGACGTATTAAATTTAAGCCATTTTGTTTCAATCCAAAGTCCTAGTAACTTGCTTTTTCCACTCTGCCACTTTACTCGAATGCAGTTCTGTTAGACTGGTAATACTAATGGGAAATCATTCATACTGAAAGCTTAACTGCTCTGTTTAGTGCTTTAAGTTAAATCCAAATTAAATCTCACAAAGTTGTGTCAGTACATGTTTGCTGCTCTGAAGAATGTCACAGTCTTTTTCCCTAATATTATCTCAATCATATTTGTGCCTTGCAGTATCCACATAACCCTCTTCATGTGATCTCACATCACCGCCTCTTTTTACACTAACTTTCTTTGGAACATGGGAATGGGATTAGTTGGATATTATTCTTCACGTTCCCTTGACAATATTCTTTGTCTTCTGGACTGTCTATGGCCCCACCATACCATTCTGGCTTCCCTGACCCATCTTCTCATGCCTCTTGCTCAAGTCTTCCAAGGCAGTAACTGGAACTAAATATGCCCTTGTTCCTCTAGCATGGAAGGCTCAGAAGATTGATGAATCAAACATTTTAAATCTCACCTTAATCTCGCTAGCTTTCCTGATAGCCAGGATGATTCTTTTACCTCTCATATACAATGGATATTCAGTATCCACAGTTACTCTATCAGAGCCTGTTTTCAGAATCTGACCTTTTCTACACAGCTTTGTCAAAACTTCCTCCTTTTGTTTAAATCATCCAGACTTAATCACTAACCACTTTTTCATCCTGGCTGCCGATGAATTCACTCTGTGGGCTTTCTTAGTTACTGTCCCCTGGGAAGTTATTTCAGTCCATTTGCTTAAGCACAGTCTAACAAATTCCATACAGTTCTTTCCTTCCATTTCCTCCAGGACTGCTGAAAAGTGAAGTTTTTTTCTTCAGGCCCAGGCTGCATGCTGTATCAACTTCCCTTGGAGTTCTTCAGAATTTATTTCTTACTCTACCAATCTTTGTTTCACTTCTGTCTCATCTTTCCTTCTAGTGTCTGAATGGCTAGTCTGAGATTTGGTAATTTCCTGCATTTTCCTAATGCTGGATGTAATATAATCTACCATTGTACTTCTTATATTTGATATTTCTGCATAGATTTTATAAATTTTATCTCCAGCATTGCAGATGTTGCATTAAGGCTTTGCCCAGATACTGCTATCTCAAGTTTTTCCAGATTTCACACTGTATCTACTATGTTTCCCACACTTGTGCACTCCTTTTTTATTTCTGTTAATTCTGTCTGATGACATAAATGTTATTATTAATGTTTTTTTTTTCCAATCCATTATTAGATACTTATATTTTCACCTATTTGTGGTTGCCTAGCACAGAACTTATCACACTTCTGTATATCTGCTCGCCACCATTTCCAGAAGTGGCCTCCAAATGGTTAGGTGTACACAGTATAGTGATGCAAATCAATACATTTCATTGATGAGACTCTGCATGGAGTGAAGTGGAACCATTTCTTTATAATCATACTGACAATGTTGATAAGTCATGATGTGTGAGAATGTGAGTGTATGCATATATATGTCCTTGTGTATGCTCTTGGGTGTTTGCATGTTTGTGTGTGTGTGTGTGTGTGTGTGTGTGTGTGTGTGTTTGTTTTAACTGTATTGAATATTCATGCATTCTGTCCCTATATCTTATTCTCATGGTAGTCCCTGCCTTTCTCATCATTGGGAACTGCACATTATTGCTAATTCATATTTTCTGTTAACCAAAACCTGTATCTCACAAAAATAGCTTTGTTTTCCTTCTCTGGATTTAATAAATTACCCAAACATATTTCTTGTTTTGAGATTTATTGCTGCAATAAATGTCAGAGCAGTCTCTCGGAATGGTATCTCCTTGGCTCAATGAACACTAACTCTAATGTAACATGCTAAACTTTGATTTTAAATCTCTCTCTCTCTTTCTTCCTCTCTTTCTCTCTCTCTCACACACACATACACACACACACACACACACACACACACACACACACACACACACACACACACACACACACACACACGCACACACACACACACACAGTCTCTGAGGTGTAGCATGAGCTGCATGTTTTCGATCCTAGCATTTTTCAAAATTTCTTTTTTTAGCCAATTATAAATAAATGATGTTCTCTTTCTAGGCACAAGTGGATACTTAAGCACTCTGTTTAACATCAGTAACTTAATAACTCCTGACAAAGGGCTTATGCCCACTCAAAAGTTTGAATAATAAAAAAACTCATGTTGGTTTAATAAAAGGTATTAAATCACATCTGTGTTCCAGTGTCTTTGTGTGTATGCATGTGTGTGTATATGTGTGTGTGTGTGTGTGTGAGACTACTGCGATAATGTGTAAGTGAGCCCATACGTGCCAGTGAGTGAATGAATGCCCCCACACCCTCTAGTGTGGAACTATGCACCTGAACCCCTTCCGTAACATAAATAAACACACACACACACACACACACACACACGCACGCACGCACGCACACACACACACACACACACACACACACACACACATATATATATATATATATATATATATATATATATATATATATATATATATATATATATATATATATATAGATAGATAGATAGATATATAGGTCTAATTTGGAAGCTTGAAGTTTTAAAACTTTGAACTTCATATGTTTGAGACCATAAGACTGAAGTTTTAAAACTTCAAGCGGTTTAAATGGAGGTAGTGGTACCGCACTGAATGGCATGTTTACCATTCTCTTCACTGTAGTGCAATCTCGGAGTTGGCATATTTTAATTAGCAGGGAGTGTAGGGGTTCAGGGGATAAACGTACATTTTTTTTTAATTGAGTTTTGAACTTTCAAAACTTTGATGTTATGGTCTCGACAATATAAAGTAGAAAGTTTTGAAAGTTGCAATAACCTTATGAAACAACATTCATCCCTGCATGGAAGATAATGGTATTAGTAACTATTCAAATGTGTTGTTCCACTTCATATCTGACTGTCTTGTTGACATAATCAAGTACAAATACATAACTACATTCAAGCCAGATGAATGAAGTGTTTCAGCCTGGATATGGTAATTTATTCTTTAACCTTCAGAAACTGTACCTAATCCAGTTTCCCTTTGTCAAGAGATAATCATGCCTACTGAACCTGGTGGATTTCATTGAGAATGTCACCAAGGCAATAGAAAAGGGGGAAATGGTGTATACTGCCTACCTGGACTAGGCTAAGGCAGTCAATACAATACCCCACTGGGGTATAGTTGACAACCTCAACGAACTGGGCAGAAACCACTATATAACTCATTGGATTGCCAGCTGGCTCACAGAAAGGACCCACAAAGTCAGGATTGGTGATACTACCTCCACTAAGAGACCAGTTACCAGATGGGTACCTCAGGAGTCCATGCTCTGGCTGCTCTTATTTGGCATCTACTTCTTGAAGGTGAAGGCTAATGTCAACTGTCTTTGGCTGACCAAGTTCACAAATGATTGTAAACTGGGAGCTATCATAGATTCCTCCCATGACCCAAACATCCTACAAGAGAGTTTAAAACACAGACAAATGACTGGTGCCAAGTGACGGACTAAAACTCAATGCCAAGAAATGCATTATAGTGTCTTTTTGGAAAACTGCCACTTAGGCTAATTACTCTGTCAATAAGATACCCCTAAGAGTTGAACCAGTAGTCAGGGATCTGCTAACATATGTAGACCATAATTTGGTCTTTGACCAACATGTTGTCAAGGTAGTATGAAAATCATTCTGTATTTCCTAACTTATATGTAAGGGCATGGAATCCAAGTCCATGAAAGTCATAGTGCTACTTTATTCATCCCATTACTGAGCATAATGCCTTCTTCAACATGTACCTTGTCATGACAGGAGACACTGCCAGCCCAGCTATCTGGAATTTTGCAAATAATTATATGTCATTTGTGAATGTTAACATGCTTTGTGTAAGATCCTTGTGTTACAAATGTAATAGAACTGCATGTCATGTATATATCAAGCTAGGTTTGTGCAGACGTGTGTTGAAAAGGTATTTTATAAAGTACTGAAATTAAAGATGTAACCATGGCATAGTACTGTATGTCATGTATATATCAAGCTAGGTTTTTACAGACGCGTGTTGAAAAGGTATTTTATGAAGTACTGAACTTAAAGATGTAACCACGGCATGCCCTACCGGAAAAGAACAGAAATGTAGATGCAGTATTGTAACTGTTTAAATATATATTTTAACAGTGGAAACTGAAATGCAAGAGGTTAATTTCAGAAAAAAATGGCTGAAATGAAATTACTTTATGATAGCAAGAGACAGACTGTCTATACTAGGGAGCTCTCTTTGTTGTCTTGAAGGAGAAATAATTACTAGGCTTGAGATATGGAAATGTTTTATTGTTTTATGACTTCTAGCAAGTACCAAGATCTGAGAAAAAGCCTTTGTGAATGGGGATTCACAGGTAGATGCTAAATATTGCCAGATTCCATTAATGGTTGTTTTGAACCTTGGAATTGAAGCCAGATGACAACCAATGATGTCATTCTGCAAGTTATCCCAGCAGTAATATTTGGGTTATTAATTCGGGAACTCTCTTAGAGAGACAACATTCTGTATTCTGCTTTTGACAACCTCAATATCCACTCACCACATCTGCATTGCTGCTCTAATTAAGTACGTTATTAGGGTATAGGGATTCTCTTAGATAGTCAGGAATATAGCAAAATTTAATTTAGATTTTTTTTCTTTATTTATTTGAGACTATCCTGCAATGTTGTTTTAAATATTTCCTGTGATTTTGAACTCTGATATCACTGTGATTATATACTGAGTATTTTCTTGTTCTTTTATTATTTATTATTAAATGTATTTAAACCATCATTGTAGCTGATCTGTTTACAGATATTTAAGTTCTGGGAGTACTTGCCTTGCATATTTGTTTGGTGTCACTGTATGGGCTACTCCTAATACCCTTGCTTTTGGTCAAACTAACATTTATATTAATAGTAACATTGCACAGTAAGATTGGATACCCTTCATTAAGGGCCTTAAAGTAGCTGATAAGGAGTGACTGGTGGAAGGGGAAACTGCCTTATAGTCTGAGCAGAAGAAGGCATAGATAGTAAACCTGTACCAGCATTTCCCATGTGTGTGTGTGTGTGTGTGTGTGTGTGTGTGTGTGTGTGTGTGTGTGTGTGTGCCTTAAAGAGGGTGTGTGTCAGCTACTTAGGCAGGGGCATGAAGTACTGGTTGGACAGAGGGTGTTGGAGGTCTTGGCTTGGTCGCTCAGTTGAGATCTCAGTTTTATAGCTGTGCCAGTGGGGAGTCTTATTGGGGATCTGGAGAAAGAGAGACAAACCAGCCCCGGACTGTCTGTGGTCTTTGTGTGCTCTTAAGGGAAAACTAATATTACCCCCCAGACACACACACACACACACACACACACACACACACACACACACACACACACACACACACACACACACACACACACAAACAAAACCTCTAGAAACTTCCTTACTATCATATCCCATCTTAATAAATGCCCATGATACATAGGGACACAACTGGGTTTTGCACAGCTATGGTTATAAAACCCATAGTGGTTGTTAGCCTATTATACATCTATGAATCTATGAAACCTATAATAGTGATCATGGGACACTTGAATTTTATAACTTTAAAAGGCTGTGGATAGCAAAGTGTTGAGTATTCTGACAGATGCATTTCAATAAAACAGGCTGTCTCATTTCAAGATTTAGTCTCATTTTGTCTCTGCATCTGCATAGGACTTCACTTTTGTCTTTATTTTGACTGTCTGCCTGTCTTCTGAATTCATCTGGTTTGGGAGTAGAATGTGACGCTGAAGGTCACTTGCTATTAAAACTTGAGGTGGAAACACCATATGTTGGTGGAATCCCACATCAGTAACCTCAAAGCATGATGTAAACTTGTTTACAGGAAATTAATTTGGTATTTCTAATTTTTTCAGTTAATTTTCTTCCCCTTGTGTCTACCCTTCTGCAGTTATTAAATCCCTGTCACCTTTCCTGCATTTATTCCTCCTAGCTCCTTTCATTATAGAACATCAGAAGATGAAGGCAAGAAACAGTGACTATGGCCATCATCTAGTGAAGACTAGGCAATCTTTTTCATCCTCCTCACTTCTGCTGACTGAAGATAAGTTGCTGTGAACAGGCTGCTGTTCGGGACCTCAGTTTCTGAGTATACGTCTGTGCATTCACAACTACAACTAAAATGTAAATTAATTAATTGGCGAGATCGACCTCTACAAAGTCTATAATATAAGTACTGCAATCATAGTTCTCACCCAAGTGGAGCAATTGTGGTGATAATTCAACAACACCTTCCTTCACTATATAATTAAACTTCAATTGTAAACTGTTTATTGCAGTCACCAAGTATAGATGATCAGTGTAATTATTTTAGTTTGCACTTTTAAAAGTATTTAAAAAAAATTATTTTACTTTAAAGGTTAAACAGAAAATAGGTGCAATGGTAATCAAACTCAATGAGATAGAAAAGACAAAGAATAAAGCCCCGTTGCTGTGTGGAAATACAAATTTTTATTGGAGGCAGGCAGATGAGCTCTGTTCAAAGTTTACATTTCAAAATAACATTCATTTAATTTAAACAAACTTAAAGTATATAATATAACAAGTGAAAAAGCAGTGCATAAATAAGTAATTTCATTGGATGATCAATTCCATACTTTTAATTCTGATATGTTATTGTTAACGTGTACTAACCAATTGTATATGTACAGGCTCTAACCACCTGGTAGGAGAAAGGTTATAGTGTTCAGCAAATAGGCTATGTATAATGTACATTCCCTCTGGGTCAAACCAATGGGCTTGCTAATAAGCTCCACCAATTGTTTAACAGGATGGAGGAAGATACAGCCAATAGGCAAAGAGCTGGACTTAGCCTATAGAAACACCAGGCTAAAACAATCCATCTCTCATCCAATGGGATCAGTAGCCTCCCATAGGGCATAGTAAGGCAGGAAGAAAATAAAAAAGAAAGCTGATAGGTCAGAATGGGGCATAACTTGATTAGTGGAATAGGAATAGGGAGCAGTAGGTTCCCATAGGGAGCCGTAAGGTGGGAAGTAAAAAGAAAGCTGATAGGCTGGCAGTGTTGTGCTAGTTACTTATAAAAGTAATAAGTTACTACTACTAGTTTCTTTTCAGTGAAAGTAATATATTACTCTTACTTATTACTTTTCTAAAAAGTAATATATTACTATTACTAGTTACTAACTAAAGTAACGCCTTTTGCATTGTAGTTTATCAATTATAATACTGAGATTTACTCACAGAAGTAAACACATGCATATATAATTGTATTATTAAAGTTGTATACACAATGTTACAATGATGATGAATTCCATTTAATAGTTGAAAAACCCCAGCAGATTATTCTTTATAGCTGGGTGGCACAGTGGTGTAGTTCATAGGTTCATAGGTTGGTACTAGGCTATCGGCCCTCGGGACTATACAATTGCGATTTCTTTATGTGTAGCATGTCCAACAGCTCTGGTTTGACATGGCCTTGTATGTTAAGCAGAGATCGCCTCTGAGTAGACAATATGCAACAGACTATAGGTGGAATTTTTTAGACTGTCAGCATAGGGCATCTGCTTTAGGCCTGTGATTCTTTTAGTGAGATATTTCTGTGGCCTTTCCAGTTGTTGCAGATGTCTTGAGAGGTACATACCAAACAGGGCATTATATTCTATAATGGGTCTAATGAGGGATGAGTACAGTGGGACAATGACCTCCTTTTTTCTGGATGAAAAGCCCTTAGTGATGTGGTTTGCCACATAGAAGGATTTCCTGACCGTTGTGGCGATATGGTTATCGAAGGTGAGACCACTGTTCACCTGTGTCCCTAATTCTCTTATCACACTTTCAATGTTTAGTGTACTGCCACCTATGTGGTAATTCATGGGTACATGTTTTTTCATAAAGGGGATAACTATACATTTCTTGGCATTGAGCTTGAGCCCATGGTTTTGGCACCAAGCATCTGTTTCTGTAAGACGCTTTTGTAGAATATCCGCATCATTTGAGGATTCAGTAATGGCTCCCAGTTTGCACTCATCTGTGAACTTTGTTAGTCAGAGTCACTTAGTGTTGGCCTGTACTTCAGAGAAGTAGATGCCAAACAAGAGCGGTCCCAGGACTGAACCCTGAGGTATTCCACTTGTCACTTGTCTGGAGTTGGATTTGGAGTCGGCTACTTTTGCAGTGTCGGTTCTGTCAGTAAGCCAGTTGGCAACCCATCGAATGATGTAGGGATTAATGCCCAGCTTAGTAAGTTTATCTATGATTGCAGAGTGGGGGATTGTGTTGAAGGCCTTGGCAAGACCCAGATAGGCTGTGTGGACCACCTTACCCTTATCCACGACCCAGGAGACTGATTCGAAGAAGTCAATCAGGATTAGGAGACAATATTGGCCCTTCATGAACCCAAACTGCATGGGGTCCAGTGTTTGAAGGTTGCCACTGTCATTGTTTATAAGTTTCATGATAATATGTTCCATGGCCTTGCAGATCAGGCTCATCAGACTGATGGGGCGGTAGTTCCCAGATCCAAGGTGGATCCCCCCCTTGTAGAATGGGATAACTGTAGCTGTGCGCCACTCAGTTGGCAAGAAGCCTGAAGTGAGGCTGATTAAACATGACACTTAGGTGAGGTGCCAGTTCATTTTGTAGTTCATGTATTTCACAGCCCGGGATGTTGTCTGGTCCCATGGATGCTGTATTCTTAGCTTTGGAGAGTGCGTTTTTACCTGTGTGGTCGTTATTACTGGAATTTGGCAATCTTTCAGTATTGAGATGGGCCCTTTAGTGGGTAAGAGGGGGGTGAAGTTTGCACTGAATCGATCTGCCAGGATATTGGCAATATTGTTGTGATCTGTATATTTAATGCCATTCTGTTGTAGCTAAGAGCAGATCTGAGTATTGCCATTTGGATTCTTGACATAGCTATAGAATGCCTTGTAGTTTTCCTTGGAATCTTTGGCAATTTTATTTTTGTAACTAGCTTTGGAGGATTTTATGAGGGATCTCAGCTTCTTACTGAGGCTGGTAAGGGAGTTTTTTGTATCCTGGAATTTTCCTCTTTTCTGCAACAGTTTCTTCCTTTTGTTGTAAAGTTTGTTTACAGCAAGGGACCACCAGATTGACTTCCTTTTCTTGGAGGAAAGAGTCTTGGTTCTATTAGGGATGGCACGGTTCTTCCATGAGTGTGTGCTTGTACAGTACCTTAGTGTAGGATTCAGCAGTCGAACTTTCAGTTCCCATCTGCATGGGTGTCATGAAGTTTGTCACTTCTGACTTGAGTAGCACGAAGTTGGCTTTGGAGAAGTTTGTTACAGAGGTTTCCTTACTGGGGGGTGGGGGTCGGATGTGGATGTCAAGGGTGATTAGCTTATGGTCAGACCTGACCAATGAGGGGGTGATCGTAGGTGTGGAGCATCGATTTCCCATGTTGGTAATGATCAGGTCTGGGATATTGGAGCCCCTGATGGGACTAAGGATTAGTTGATCAAAGGCATTGGAATTTATGAATTCCAAGAAACGTTGGGCAAAGGTGTTGGTACATGAGTAGTTTTCCCAGTTAATGGCAGGGTAGTTGAAATCACCCAGTATTAGGGTGTTTGGTTGTATCTTAATATTTTCCAGTATGTTTAGAAAGGTGTAGTGAGAATCTCAGGGCATGGTGGGGGATCTATAGAAAGTTACAATTTGGATTGCAGTCTTAACTAGTGTTAGTTGCACCTGTAGAATTTCAGACACATTGTGTTGGGCAACTAGCCTGGTGTTATGAATATCCTTGGTCAATATGGACACTCCTCCATCTTTAGTGTTTTGGTCCTGGTTTCGTGGCTGAAAAGTGTGATAAGAGTTATAGCCTGGTATTACAGGGGTGCTCTCTGGATCCTTGAACCAGGTCTCAGTTACTTCACAGATATCGATGTTCTCCATTTTTAGGAGTGCCTCGAGAGAGTGCATTTTGAGGTTTAGACTTCTAGCATTGAGTAGCATTACCTTCAGATTTTGCATGCTTGTACCTGTTATGGTGGTGGTTTTGTCCTTTAAACTTTTCCTAAAAAAGGCACTATAGGGGTGGCAAGAGCCTTAGCCAGTAACCTGAATCCCAGAGGCGACAGGTGCAGACCATCTCTGGCAAAGCATCATGGTCTGTCGATCATGTCATCTCAGGCAGACAGATACTGGATCTCCTTTGAATGACACCAGAAGCTTAGCCGATTGTTGAAGTCAATCATTTTGTCCTTATACTGTGTTATCATTCTGGGCGAAGGCAGGATGCTACTCAGGGCTAGGGTCATACCTGCATGGGCCATATGATCCTAGAGCTCTTCCATGTCTCTTTTCATGTAGTCCAGGGAGATATGTCTGAAGTCATTCACTTCAACATGGACAATGACAGAGTTATATTTGTGCTTGCTGTGGAGTGACTTCAGTGTATGCATTATGTGGCTGATCCTGGCACCTGACAGGCAGCTGACGTTAATTTTCTCCTTGTTCAGCCTGGTGAGCAGGACATCAGTGTGCCTGACTATAGAGTCACCTATGACTAAAGTGTTGGATACGTTGTCTTGGGTTAGGGGCTGTTGTTGGATGGCACACTGGTGTTGTGAGCTATGTGACACTTTTAAACACAAAAGGTGGTCTTTGTGCCCAAACTGTCACTGATAACCAAAGGAAAGGCACAAGAAATCAGCAAGTGAAAGTTTAATGACACTCCACATGTAAAATCGCCGCACAAGCAGAACCAAACAAAAAAAAAATGATAGAAAGACTGAGTTTCTGCTGTCATGCTTTGAGGAGAGAGGTTACTCACAGGGAGTCATAAGGATGGCAAGTAGGGAACATCCGAGGCAGACCTCTGCAATACCTTGGTTTGGTAGAGATGGAGCTGGAAGTCCTACTTCTGAACTAGCCCCTTGGAACAGAGGGCGTATGGGCTCTGTGATTAATAGAGGGCACCCAAGGTTGACCATTGGCTGCAACAGTGATGTGAATAAAATAAAGAGGATTATACATGAGAATTGGAAGATCCTACAGTTGCATGTTGGCATTAAAGAGATTATATGTCTGGCCCCTGTCTATGGGTTCAGGAATGCACCTAATTTAAAGAAACTGCTCTGTAAAGATTCAGTGGGATGCATTTCTGGGCAGCTTGGTTTGTGAGTGCAATGGATAGGAAAAATGTGGGACATACTTTTAAATTTATGGTCCTGCAGTTATGTACTTTAACCAGAAGAGGGAGGTATATTTCCCTTAAAACAGAACAGATTGAAGTTAACTGGATTTCAGATCTGCAGGCTGATAGAATGCCAGAGCTTAATAGTGTTCTACCACTAAAGCCTGTTCTTAGAGGGCACAGACTCTGGAAGTTGAATTAATTGGTCCTTCTGGAGATGTGTGCTGTATTGCAATTTTATTGGTTGAGTGTGGTTTTTAAATAGGTTGTGTTTTATTATGTTTTGTACTTGGATTTGAAAAAGAGTTGGATTGCTCGAAACCGCTTATCCTGGTTATTAAAGGTTTTACTCATACTCTGCCATGCTGAATCCTTTGGGTTTCATTGTTGCTGCATTTATTGTTTACCAAATTGGTCTTTTAGTTCTGCTTCTTCTGGTTTTGTTTGTTTGTTAACATAAAAAGTAGGGTCATAGCTTTCTACTTGATCAACTTGCCTCTTGGAATGCTCTCTTTTAATAATAGAATATGCATCTTTAGATCTACAAAGCTTTCTGAAATGATTCCACTTTTTACATCTGTGGCATTGCTGACCAAAAACTAAGCACTTTTCTCATTTAAGTTCGTGACTTCCTCCATAATTATGACAGTTGACTATGAGGTTTACCATGGGTTTTGCTAAATGACACCTCAGTTTTGCTGTGTGTGCCCTGGGTTTTACTAAAGCCTCCCTGGGTTTCTTTGTGGGAGCCACAGCTTTTGGCCTATACCCTTGGGCACCAGAACGATAGAGCGAGGTGGCGCCCGAGGCCCCCCACTTTTTACAGTTGCAAGCATTCTTTTAAATTTCTTTTCTTTCACGCTGCAAGCACAGAAACAGAGGGTTTGCTATGCTGACATCAAATCTGGCTGTTTGAATGAAACAGCTGTGAGTGCGGAAAAAGAGGGTGTGCTTTCCTGAGCTGCAGAGCGGTTGATCTCTGTCTTGTTTCTGTGCAGAACGGAGGAGTTTCTGCTGGAAGTTAGCAAACGTTATGTTTTCAAAAATTTTTCAGAGTGAACATTCTTACTGCTCTTCCCTTGTGGTGACGTATCAAAGTTTGTATTTCTTTTCTGTCTAATGTTGTGCTGCTGTGAGAACTACATGGTGGTTTTATAAACTGTTGAAAGCACATTGTCACACTAAAAGGTCCGTTTATGTTTTAAAGCAGGCAGGTCCGTTTATGTTGTATTAGAGCAGGTCATGTTTTATTAGAGCAGGTCCGTTAATGTTTTAGTGTGATTGTGTGTGTGTGTGTGTGTGTGTGTGTGTGTGTGTGTGTGTGTGTGTGTGTGTGTGTGTGTGTGTGTGTGTATATGTGTGTAAAATGCCCCAATCACATATAATTGGTGGTTAAGATTGCCCAGGCTCGAGCCTTAAGTACAAGTACCTGCATTCACTATCAACACCACCACAGAATCCATAGCTCTCTACTGTCTAGAGTTTCACATACATTGGTCTGTTCTTCTTAAAACTTGTGGTTTTGTGTCAATTCACTAAATAATGATAGCCCTTTAAGTTTCAGTCTTCCTATCTTTTTTGGTAACACAAAACACTATTTCAGCAACTTTCTAAGATTATACAAGGAATATTTAAAATGTGTCCCTGTTTTTGGGTCTTTGCCCCCCCCCCCTCAATAAAATGTTCTTTTTTCCAGAGTTCTTCTGTTGTGAAATTGCAAAATTTAGTTGTGTCAAGTGGATGGTGCAGTGGTACTGCTGTTACCTAATAGCAAGAGGTTTTCTAGTTTGATTCTTGGCTGGGATGCCTTCTGTATGTGTTTGTGTGGGTTTTCTCTGGGTGTTTGGGTTTCCTTCCATCTTACAAAGACATGCATCTGGAGCATTTTTCCCTGAGCATCTGCTGAAAATTGGCTTTGTTCCATGTCAGACTTTCCTGGTAAACAAATGTTAAATAACATTTTTTTTCAAGGAGCTGAGAGCTTCAGGGGAAGAGAAGTTTAGTGCTGCTTATTCCAAGTCAGTTTGCATTGTTAGTACCCTTACAGTAGATACAGAAGGCTATGGGTTCTACTCCCATTGTTTCTTAGCAGCAACCTGTTCATTATTTAGAAATCCCGTTAATGTGGAAGTATTTAGATGACTTACTTCTGCAGAGATGTTGTACATTTGCTGATATTGGTGGATTGTAATGGCAAGACACTTGAGTGGTCTTTTATGGTTGAAATTTTATGAAGTGAGTAGTTTTGTCATTATTGGTTCATACATTTTGTTTCATTGCTTACTAGAAGACTGTTCAAAACTACAAATTTAAAACACATTGTGGGTAGGGTTTGTTTAGTAGTTACTGTCCAGGTACTAGCAGGACAGCCAAGCTGCCCTGAACTGCTAGTTAAAATTGGTAATCTTAGTTCTGTAAACTTGAGTCTTGACTGTTTAGTGTGGTGGGTCCATTGTCTGAAGGTCTAATTTTTGGTCTGATTGATTAGGAAGGTACCTCGTGTAAAACTGGTGCTGTATTACACAAGGAATATAATTTACTTCAATCAGGAAGGTGAATCAAAGAATGCATACATGTATGCATGGCCCTAAAAATGTGTTTGAAAAGGGCCCAGAGGAAAGTGTGAAAGGCTCATAATCATGGGCAATGTTTAAGCTTTACTCTTGTTACCAAAGCAATGGATGAAGGTAAAACAGTTCACACCACATTACCTTGACCTGGCCAAGCCTTTTGACACAATCCCCTACTCAGGTGTAGTACAAAAAATGAATCATGTAAGAGCAACACTAGCTGGATTGCCAACTTGCTCACAGGATGCAGGAGATCAAAATAGGGGAACAGACCAGCCACCAATGGAGTCCCCCAGGGTTTGGTGCTGAGACTTCTTTTGTTTGGCATATACATCTCAAAAGTAAAAGGAAATGCCAAAGGGCTTTGGCCGGCTAAGTCTGAGATGACTGCAAGCTAGGAGCAGTTCTTGAGTCCCCAAATGACTTAACCATCCTACAGGAAGGTTTGTCCCAAATAATAACTGGTGTCAACATCATGACAATGCCCTCTGAGAACTGACCCAGTTGTTTGGCATTTGGGAACTTGTGTGTACAGTGGCCTAACTTTTGACCAACATGTGCCCAGAGTTGTAAGAAAGCTTTTTGATATTGCATAGCTTATAAACAAATTGTGACTAGATCTAGAGATGATGTTATCCCCCTTTACAAAGCTTTCATTAGGTCAATAATTTTGTATAATGCCCACTTTGGCATGCATCTGTCCAGCCCCATGAAACAATTGGAATGCCTTCAGAGATACCTTACTAAAAGGATACAAGCCCTAAACAATAGGTCTTGCATGGACCACTTCAGATTTATTCCTATATTCAGTATCCTACAGAGTGCTATTATGTCTGGCATACAAGGCATTCTCTGTCCTAATACAGATGGACCTACTGAACATCAGCAAGTCAAATGGCATCAGAAATACTCGGTCCAGTTATCTAATTTGAATGTTGTGGAGAGATGGATATATATCACAGAGGCTACCACTGTTCCAGAACAGACTGTCCATAAAAAACAAAACAAAGCTCATCCGTCCATATTCAAATGCAACTTGGATCTAAGGATGGATAATAGAAAATGTACTCCAGGATTGCCCCTCATGCCACTAATGGATACAGGTAGTTCCTAAATGCTGCATCCCTTACATGGGTCCCCTCAAATTGTCTATGGTATGATCCCAGTTATTCTCACTAGGGCTAAACAATTATTAGCCATGTGATAGGTAACACCAATCGGAAAATGTTAATTCAAGCAACAAAGGGAATTGGCTAAGCTTAAAATGTCCTCCAAGTGAACATATGTTATGGTAGTAAATAGTTATTAAAAATTGCCCTTTTTAATCGCAAAGTGCCCCTCTCACCCTCCATCCCCCCAGTCTTCAACAGCTTCTGGCACCGATGCCTATACCTCTTAACCCCATGCTTCATACTCTCCACATTTGTGCTGAAAGAAGCTGCAAGCATGCTCTTCTCATTTTTAAGCATATTTGTGTGCTTTTCTGTAAGATCATATTTCTGACAAATATCTATGGTATTGCTTAAAGTTAAATCACTGTCTTGAAGCAAAATCTTTCTCACTGCATCATTACTAACACCACACACAAGCCTGTCTTTTATAAACTCATCTCTCAGATCACCACATCTGCATGTTTTTGCCTTGTTTCTCAAGTCAGTTATATATGCTGCAAACGTTTCACCAGGCTTTTGATCTCTTGTGTTAAATATGTGCCTTTCCATTGTAAAATTAATTTGAGGGTTGCACATTTCCCTAAATTTGTGTTTTAAGCACTCAGGGTCTTCCCACATTTCAGCCTGTACCACAATATGGTGGTCTTCCCCCTCAACTGCATAAACAGCAGGTGCATACACAAATGAACATTCTCTCTCAATGGCTTCTGTACCAGCTAAATTGAGCAGAATAAATGCGTGTGTCCATGTGTCTTTATCAGAAAAAGCAGCCTGTATGAAAATATTATATTCTTGCTCAAACACACTCCACTTTTCAGCAATATTATTATCAAACAGAAGCAGACCAGGTCTCTGAAATCTCTCTGCCATGTCAAATAAGTGTCAAATACATACCAGGTACTTGTAATTATATTAAACTGCACAACAGATTCTTTGAAATAACTGTACTCTTTGAAAAGACTGTACTGCAATACTATACACACTGCCAACACTTTGCATACTTTAGATGCTTTGAACAGCTTTAGTTAATGCGAAAAAGAAGTACATTGTGAAAAAATATAGTTGTTTTCTTTTTTGAACATTTTATACAATTCAGATATTGTTCCAAATGTTTTCGTAATTATTTCAAATATTTTTTTTCAGTATGTCACAGTTTTCACCATTTTGTCGTCTGTGAGTTGTTTGAACCACTTTTGTATATTCCTCCGCTTCTGACTGTGCGCCACATGCTTTTAAGAAGTTTTGAATTCAGATCCCATTCTGACACCATGTCACTTTTCTTGAGTATTCAAATAAGACAATGAGGCTTACGTGCTCGTATTAAACACAAACACATCAGGATGGATGACTGGAACATAAAACTTAAAAGAACTATCTGACTGCTACACACATACATGCTTTCACTCAAGCTGCTTACACAAAATGGCACTCTGCTTGCACATGCTTAGTACTTTTATGCACATGCCCATGAACTACACTGGCTTTAAAGGTACAACACACGCATTATGATCTACACTCCCTGTGTTCGAGTTGGTTTCCTCAGGGTGCTTCAGTTTCCTCCCACATTCCCAAGACATGCTGCAGGTGGATTAGACATTCTAATATGCATGCGTGTGCCTTCTGAAGAAGGTTTGGCACTGTGCTAGCAACTCGACAATGTAAGACTCTACTGCCCCTTGCTCTGCAGACTGATGATCCACTGTGGTGATCCCTAATGGGCACAGCCAAAAGGAGAAGAAGACTAGTCTTTATAGCTAGACAGTCACAGATAATAATTAAACCAAACCAGCCAGCAGCACAAGACCTATAAAAACTTAACACATTTTGTATTTTCAGCAACTAAAAATCAAAACCCAAAAATAATTTTAAATAGAACATAACAAAAAATTGTCAAGATAAAAGCTGGTTGAATATAGATCTACCTGAAGAGTCCTGCTTGGTGCAGTGGGTTGGGGCACTGGGTGTTCAATTGATGAGTGATGAGTTGATTCCGATTGACAGTGGTATGGAGAACCAATGCCATTTATTATACGTCAAGGTAAGGATATGATATCTAGCAGGCTAGAACTGTCCCAGTGTTAGGAGACGTTTTAGTGGGTGAGATTCCCACAGTACCAGGGCAGGGCTGGAGTCTGGTCATCATTAACTTTCACCTCCTTGCAGTGCTAAAAAAAAATGAAGTCAATTTTGCTTCAGACTAATTCTAATGCTCTATTATGAATGCTATGTGCTATGAATTATACCAACATTATGTTGTCATTTTTTTATCCAAATTCCCACTTCAAAGTCTCTATTACCTCCTAACATCTGATTACTATCCAAACTATATAGGGACCCCAAAGTTTTCCATCACTCTTTAGGGAGCTATATTGCCCATGTTGAGAACCACTGGTTTAAGCAAAAGTAACTCAAAAGTAACTCACATTTAAGTTACTAGTTACTAAAAAGGTAATATATTACTATTACTAGTTAGTATTTTGAAAAAGTAAGTAGTTATATTACTAGTTACTAGAAACTGTAATATATTACAGTAATATATTAAATATTGTAATATATAACTCCCATCACTGTAGGCTGGATTAGGGTGGTATTTGGTTGGTGGAAAAGCCATCTGATTGTTGGGACAAGTACTGAGATATGGGCCAATGGGGAAATAAGCTAGGCTTGGTCAATAGGCAGTGTAGTAAAAATGTGCACAGAAAACCAATGGATTTTTTTTGATAATGAAGGTGGGATGTGTAAGGGACTAAAATTTAAGAACCCCAGATTACATCACAATGAAATACAATGGCACAGGAAATGTGCTGTAAAGAAAAAAACAAATAGAGTGGAAAAATGTCAGTAACTATAGAGCACAACATATTTACCATCACAAAAATTGTGATTTGGAAAAAGTGTATCTGAAAGGGTGAACCAAATAATGTGTTCAGAAATTATGAAGCCATGCCTAGTTAGGTTATCACTTCATATCCAACTTTTAGTTAAGTTCCCCATACCTAAATTTGCCATTCTTTTCCCATGGACCCTGTATCTCAGTGCTTGTCCCACCAATCAGGCAGATTTTTCCACAAGACAAGTACCACCCTAATCCGGCCTATCAGCTTTCTTTTTACTTCCCACCTTATGGCGCCCTATGGGAGCCTACTGCTCCTATTCCTATTCCACCAATCAAGTTACGCCCCATTCCAAACTATCAGCTTCCTTTTTTTCTTCCCACCTTATGGTGCACTATAGGAACCCACTGATCCTATTGGATGACATAGATTATTTCCATTAGCTTACTGTTTATAACCTTGTATTTCTATAGGCTAAGTGCAGCTCTTTGTCTGTTGGCCGTATCTTCCTCCATCCCATTAAATGATTAGTGGAGCTTATTAGCTACTCCATTGGTTCAAATTATAGGAAATGTAAATCATACATAGCCTATCTGCTGAACACTATAACCCTCCATCCTATTAGGTGGTTAGAGTCCATACACATACGATTGTTTGATACACATTAACAATAACATATCAGGATTAAAAGTATGGAATTGATCATCCAGTGAAATGACTTATTTATGCACCACTGTTTAACTTGTTATATTATATACTATATACTATATTATATACTTTGAATTTGTTTAAATTAAATGAATGTTATTCTGAAATGTAAAATTTGAACAGCGCTCATCGGCCTTGCTAAAATAAAAAGTTTTATTTCCACACAACAGCCGGACTTTATCCTTTTTCTTTCTCTTTCATTGAGTTTTTTGTCATTGCACCTATTTTTTGCTTAACTTTAAAGTAAAAGAAAAATGTTTAAAATACTTTTAAAAGTGCAAACTTAAATAATTACCCTGGATCCAGTCTGTTTGAGTTTGTGTAAGCTTTTTATACCATCACTTAGTTGGCTATAGTTAGTTTTGGTAAAGTTTTTTTATAATTTTTGTTCCTGTGAGGGTGTTAGTTCCAGCAGTTACTTCAAATGAGACTGATTTGTGGTCTGACCTAACCAGGGAAGGCATCACACATGGAGAAGTATAATGACCCCTCATGTTGGTGCGTATTATGTCCAGAACATTAGAGCCCCTACTGGGGGTGCAGACTATCTGTTCCAGAGCATTTGTGTTAACAAAGTCTAAGAACCTCTGGGCGAGTGTGTTTTTATGTCCCCCAGTCTATGGAAGAATAGTTGAAATCCCCCATAGCTAAGGTGTTGGGCTGTATGGTAAGAGATTCCAGTAAATTGAAGTAGGTGGTGTGCTTACTAAGGTTCATGGTGGAGGATCTATAGCTAGCAATGATGTGGTATGGTGCTTTCCCAATAGTTAATTGGATATGGAGTAGTTCAAGAGAGTCATGCTGTTTGACCAGTCTCAAAGTGTATTTCGTTTTAATGAAGATGGATGCACCTCCACCTCTTGTTCCTTCAAGCTCATTTTGAGGTCTGAACATGTGGAAGGCATTGTAGTCTCGCATGGCTGGGGTGCTTTCAGAAGTTCAAATGGTTCATAGTTGCTTACTAGGCCAAAAACCACAAGAGCCATTTTAAGCCTAGCCATGCGTCACAAATCTTTGACATGTCCTGATACCCTTGATAAGTGTAAGCAGTGGCTTGGGCTATGAAACATTTACAAGCTAAGGCCTGGGAGATGAACCAGTTACAGGTTGCCTGTGTCCATTAGAGACATAGGTGCCAAACCAGGGATAAATTTCCTGTTCCCCATCCTATTGTCCAAGTTGCACTTGAATTGGGTTAGGGAGGAACTCAGCTTCACGTAGATGGGTAGCCTGTTCCAGAGACAGAGTAATCTCTGGGATACATACCTGTCTCTCCAGCAGGTCCTATTTATATCACAGGCAAGGTTTAAGTCTTTAGAGTGGATTATACTGGTGATGTTTGTTTTCTGGATATGCAGGAGTTCTATCAGAGTGGGATCTAACAATGACCTGTATGTCAGGAATAGGTCTCCCCACAAAAGCCTGTAGGAGACAAAATACAGGGATAGAGCCTTGAGGCAGTCTGCATAGGACATTTTACTTAAGCCCTGTATTATTTTATTGAGAAACCTCTGTGGACGTTCCAGTTATTGGATATGCCTGGTTAGGTACATACCAAAGGGGCATTGTACTCAATGATAGGTCTGATGAATGCCAAATACAGTGGAACAATGACTTCCTTGGAGTTAGATGCCATACATTTGTTTATAAGTTGTGCAACATAGAATGATTTCCTCACTACACTAGACATGTGATGGTCAAAGGCTAGATTACTACCTATGTGTGCCCCTAAGTCCTTGACTACTGGGTCAACTCTAAGGGGTGTGTTGCTAATATGAGAGTTTCCAGGGGTGGATGACTTCCTGAAGGATACTATTATGCATTTCTTGGCATTTAGGTTTAGTCCATGGCGCTGACACCAGTTGCTTGTCTGTATCAGTCCCTCCTGGGGAACATTTGTGTCAGTGTGGGATTCAATGACAGTTCCTAATTTGCAATCATCTGCAAATTTAGTCATCCAGGGACCACTGACATTGGCCTTGACTTCAGAGAAGTAAATGCCAAAAAGAAGTGGTTCAAGGACTGATCCGTGAGGAACTCCACTTGTGAATGGCCTCTTTGTAGAGGTGGGCTTCCCAGTTCCAACGTCCAGGGTCCTGTCTGTAATCCAGCTGGCTATCCACTGGGCGACATACAAGTTTTCACCTAACCTCTTGAGTTTGTCAACAATGCATGAGTGGGGTATTGTGCTAAATGCATTGGCCAGGTCAAGGTAGGCAGTGTGAACCATTTTGCCCTCATCCATTGCTTTGGTAATCTTTTCAAAAATGTTTTACGGTCTGAGAAGGCATGATCTGCCCTTGACAAAACCAAACTGGGTTGGTTCCAATGTCTGGAGGTTTACTATATCACTATTGATCATTTCCATGATAATTCTTTCCATGGCTGTACATATAAAACTAGTAAAACTTATGGGTCTGTAGTTTCCAGGGCCTGTAGATGGCCCACCTTTGTGCAGAGGGATGACTGTTGTTCTCCATTCATGAGGCATGAAGCCTGTTTAGAGGCTATAGTTAAATAGCAATTCCAGAGGCCCTGATAAGTCATGTTTCATGCAATTTAGAAGGCATTCTAGGATATTGTCTGGGCTATTGATGTAGTGTTCTTGGCCTTAGAGAGAGCATTAAGGGCTCATTCCCTAGTGATACCGGGGGGGAGGGTTATATTTGATGGTATTTTTGGAGGAAGGTTGAGGGGGAGAGAGGAATAAAGTTGGAGCTGAATTTATTGGCCAGTAGGTTTGCTATATCTTCTGGCTCAGTATAAGTGGTTCCATTTACGAGTGCTGCACGGATTTGTGTACTGACTTTGAGATTGCGGACATAGCTAAATAATGCCTTGTGACTTTCCTTAACCTGGGAGGCCAAATTCACCTAAAATTTGACTTTGTTAGACTTTATTTGTCCTCTGAGATGTTTGTTTAGTTTGATGAGAGCACTTTTATCCTACTGGGTGCTGCACATCCTAATTTTTGCCATGATTTTCTTCCTTCTGTTATACAGCCGATTGATTTTGTGATTTCACCAGGGTGGCTTCTTTTTTTAGTTAGTTCTGTTCTCAGCGGCCTTGAACCATGTCTGCACAAATGTCAGCATTGTCTAAGCTGAGGAGTGCTTAAACGGAGTGCAGTTTCATGTTTAAACACTTAGTGTTTAGCACACAACTCTGAGTTTGTCCAAATTAGATTTTGTTACATTGGAAAATTTGTTGTTTTGACATTGCCTAAAAAAAGCACTATGGAGGAGGCAAAGGCCTTTGCCAGTATCTGAAAGTCTAGGGTGGACAGGTACCATATCCTCCCAGACTGAGAGATACTGGATCCCCCTGGACTGACACCAAAAGCTGAGCCAAATGTTGAAGTCAATTATTTTTGTTCATATTGTGGCATCCTCCTGGGTTAGGGTAGGACGCTGCTTAGGCCTAGGGACATATCTGTCTGAGACACATAATCAGACACTTTCATCATGTCTCTCTTCATATAGTCCTGAGAAGTATGTCTCCAGTCATTCACTTCAACATGGATTATGACAGAGTAATAGTGGTACTTGTTGTTGAGCGACGTGAGTGCAGTGTAATTTGTCAGATCCTAGCACCTGATAGGCAGCTGACTGTGACCTTCTCCTTATCCAGTCTGGTGATGGGGACATCTGTGTGCCTCACTACAGAGTCGCCTATGACCAATGCATTTGATGTGTTTTGCCTTAGGAGCTTATTTGTTAAGACACGGGTGTGTGTGTTGATATGTGCAGTGGTTTCTTTTTGCTTAGTGGTGAGTGAGCTCTCTGCTGCCATCAGAGTGCAAAAGAACCCTCCCAATGGAAAACAAACTAGTTTTGAGCTCAAGTGCAGTAACAAATGCTTTAGAACAGATGTAAGAATTCCTGCAATATCAGGAATCCCTGGAAATAAGTTCATTAAACATGAGAAATATTCACAACACACAGAAACTTTGCAAAACTTAGAAATATTTTGTCAGACTCAGAAGAATGTTAGCAAACTCAGAACAGCTTTTATAAAATACTGTTAAAACAACTTAAGAGCAATACAGTAACAAACAGATGGCATTTCTTTAACAAGTGCGGGCTAAAAACAGTGATAAATTCTCAAAATGAATAAATACAGCACAAAAGTATTAAATATCATTGAAACGGTTAGATCAAGTATAAAAAATATACTTACATTAACTTTGTAGCTTCAGCTGGTTTTAGAAGCAATCCAAGTCTTGCTGTCACAAGTGTCCAACACAGGCACAAGGAAGCTCTGAATAAATGAGACAAAATTAGTACCAGCCTAAACTGCCCTGGTGGGCCATTCCAAGCCCAGCCCATTATGCCATGTAAGGATTAAACCATGCACCTTGCTCCTAGAAGATGAACACTTTAACCATTATGCCAACCTCCCAACCTTAATCCATGATTAAATTATTCTGGACTTAGCAGTTCAGTGAGGCAATCAAACTAGTCCAAAAACTTTATATCCTGACCAAACCGTATGAGGAAATATTTTTCAATCTATTCATATTCTTTATAAAAACAAACCATTTCTAACCCAACCTGCTAGAATAGCCATAGCTCAAACCCACCTCCTCTCCACACTATTCTATACTGCTCCCATCTTCACCAACCTACCCAAAACTGAAATGGCCAAGCTTAACATCTGCTACAATCAAATTGCCAAATTTGCTACTGTTGCCCCTTACCGTGCCCACCACTGTCATTCACTAAATCAACTTAACTGGCTTGAATTCCCAGATCTCCTCTCATTCCATCAGCTTTCTTTCACCCAGAAACTCCTACTACTTCCTGACCCCCCCCCCCCCCCGCACTACCTAATCTAGTTAAACTACAAACTAATATCAGACAACTTCACTTTAGTGATAAAAAACTAATCAAGGTGACTAAAAGCAATAACACAGCAGGTGACTCCCTCTTCCCTAACTACATTGGTAAAATTTGGAACTCATTACCTTCTGCTATTACCTCAGCCAACTCAATGGTTACATTTAAAAAAACTACTAAAAGAACACCTAAAACTCACATGGCTATGCCCTTGCTACCCACCAGGTTGACCCATATCATACACACCCTCTGACCCACTCTCGTGCTCCTTTTCACTTCTATCCCTTCAAGAAGAATCATGACACCTCCTTATAGTGCCTCACCTGCAAACACCTACAACAGCAGTCAGCAATTATGCACATTCCAACTTTAAACCCAATCACATCTCACAAAACTAACCCTAACATCCACTCCCAACCCCCTTTTACTTACATTATCTCAATGAATGTTATTACTGGAAAGAGTGCATTTTAACTACTACTTTACTCTAACTTAAACTATGGAATTTTGTTAAAGCTTGTGACTACCAATGAATATTGTACTTTGTAACTTTAAAACTATGGAATCTTGTTAAATCATGTGTTTTCCTATGAATACTTGCTTGCTATGTAGAAATCTCATAGTTGTTTGTTCTTAATCTGTGGAGCTTTTCTCCCTGGGCCTCTGCTGAAAATGGACATGTATCCAGTCAAACTCTCTCGGTCAACAAATGTAAAATAAATTAAAAAAAATAAATTAAATAAAATAAATATAAAGCACATGAAAAGAAGCCTACTTCAGGATATCTAGAGTATTCAATATTCATAAAGAAAAGACTCAGGCAGCTGGCACATAAAATTACTGCTAATATCTGTCCAAATGGCTTCTACTAATTCAGACATATAAACTTGGAAACTGATCTTTCCATCTATGTTTGTTTAATACACTAAACAATTGTTCATCACACTTCCTGTTAAGCTGTCTATATTACAGCACCAAATATCTGACCACCATAATTAATAAAATTCAGCAAGACATCCGCTCTGGGTATAAGGGAAAAACTGACACACTAACATTTTCTGAGTATGTGTATTCTGACCTCAGTCCAGAGAATCCGTATCACTGAAACATTTCACTTATCCTTCTATTTCTCAATATAGTTAGATTTTACTAGTATCCAGGCTTGAATATCTTGAAATTCATTCCCTTGTCAGATCTTGTTTTACCAGTTAGTTCCACAATGGAAGTTAGTCAGTAAGATGGAAGCATACCCTATCATCCCCATTTTCTGTATCAGATGGCATCTCACAAAAGTCAGTGCTTAGTCCTGTACTTTTAATTCAACAATATGTGGAGATACTGTAAAGCCACTCAGGTCATTCACTGTATAGCTGACTGAATATTACTTTGTTCTTATAACACTATTAATGTAGTTCAATCTACCTTGTAAAAGAACAGTATATAAAAACATACCTACATACATCTCACTCTCTCTCTCTCTCTTGCTTTATATATATATATATATATATATATATATATATATATATATATATATATATATATATATAATTGTGTATTATGTTTCTTCTAAGAAAAATCATATACGTGAATATGCCTCCATTTTATTGCAGGAAGATAAGCTCTCTTCAACCCCATGTGACAGATTTCACCCCACCCCATTACATAAATATACCAATGCCATGATCACACAACTGCAGAGTAAGAGAAAACACCACATCCAATAAATCTCTGCTGACACACAAACGCAAACTAGCAGACATTGAGATACAACATGTGAGCGGACGTTAGCAATTTACAAATTATGCACTTGACTAATTTGCCTTGTAATTCTTATTATCTTAACTTCCTAATCATACCAGCATTAATTCTGTATACCTTAATACATTTTTCCTTTTTCTTCTGGTGTAACTGCTTATGTTTGTTTTTAATCAGACTTTTTCTGCATTATAATTTGAAGGTGCCTTTTCTATCCCTTTGTACACTCCATATTTACTGTCTGGAAAGTGGTCATTTGGAAAAGAACTTTGTAAAATATGGCTATTAATAGATGCTGTCCTCTGCTTCACTTCAGAATATAGCATAGTCCTTATCAGCTATGATCGTTTTCTCAGTATCACTCAAGTGGTGAGTAGACATTTTTTTATACATTGATTAAACATCTTATGTAACTCAACAGTACAAAATCAAAAACAGTACACTATGGAAGAAATATGCCAGTGGATCTTGAGAAACAATATTCTGTATACTCATAAAGCTGATTTAATTTAAATTTATATGAGGCTTACACATGCCTTTTAGCAAACATTCAGTGTCTGATTTTTTTTTCGGAGACCACCTGACAATACCTTCTTAATATGGTCTTGCTATGAGGTTATAAGGCACAGGGAGACAA
>NC_056731.1:1254253804-1254441304 GCF_019279795.1 Protopterus annectens
AACAGTAGGGGGCCCAGCACTGACCCCTGTGGCACCCCACTGAAACAGGTCTGATTGTTGATGTGGAGTCTCCCATTTTGATAGTGTGTGTGTGTGTGTGTGTCTGCTTTTTGAGCCAGTTGGCAACTCACATTCAGACTGCTAACGTTATCAATAATGCCTGAGGGTGGGATTGTGTCAAAAGCCTTTACCAAGTCAAGGTATGCTGTGTGCACAGCTATGCCTTTGTCAATGGTCCTGGTCATATTTTCGATAAAATCCACCAGATTTAACAGGCAGGATCTGCCCTTGATGAAGCTGAATTGGGTTGGATCCAGGGTTTGTAGGCTGCATGTCTTTATTCATGAAGTCCATAATGATATGTTCCCTGGCCTCACAGATGAAGCTGGTCAGGCTTAAAGGTCTGTAATTCCCCAGGTTTGTTGCTAGGCCACATTTTTTGGAGTGGAATTACTGTTGTTGTTCTTCATTCCACATGAACAAAGCCTGTGGTTAGGTTATGATTTAAAAGGGTACTTAATGGTGATTGATGCTAGTTCATGTTTTAGCTTGTTTGGAAGACAACCTGTGTGACGTCTGGTCCCATAGAGGCTGTGTTTTTTGTCTTGAACAAGGCTTTGATGACCCTCTCTTCAGAAATGTAGGGTGGGAGGAAAGTTTGGAAGAAGGTTTATGATAAGTTTGGAGAGGCTAAGGGAGTGAAATTTTCACAAAACCTATCTGCTAGCAGGTTTGCTATCTCTGTGGGGTCAGTGTGTGTGATACTGTTGGTTACTAGTTCTGTACATGCTTGAGTCCTACCTTTTAGGCTATGTATATAGCTGTAAAAGTCCTTATGGTTATCCTTGGCTGTGCTTGCTAATTTGTTTTTCTCAAAGGAGCCCTTAGAGGATTTGACAAGTTGTCTATTTGCCTGTTGAGACTGAGGAGGGTGCTTTTCCATTGTTGAGACCTCACATTTGTTTTCTTGGACAGCAACCTTTTCATATATTGTAAAGTTTGTTGATGCAGGATGTCCACCATGGCAGGTCATTTTTACTTGGGGCTCTTTCTTTCATTCTTTCTGGTACAGGCAAGTCTATACTCTTATGCAAGTGATTGTACAGGGCTTTAGTGTAAGCTTCAGTGTAGTTATCACTTCCAGCTGGGGATGGGGCTTGGAATGCATTTATACCTTCACCTAGGAGGGTATAGTTTGCCTTGGTGAAGTTATTTAGTCTGATTTCACCCTTTGTGAGTTATGGCGTTAGTGCCAGCTCAAAGGTGACTGATTTGTGGTCAGATTTAACTAATGAGGGTCCGACTGTTGCAACAGTGCATGTGTTTGACATGTTACTGAGGAGCAGGTCTAGTATGGTTGTTACTCTTGTCAGGGGATAAACAATTTGTTCCAGGGCATTTTAGTTAGCAAAGTCAAGGAATTGTTGCACTAGTGAGTTAGGGCTAGCTTAGGTTTCCCAGTTGATGGTGGGAAAATTGAAATCTCCCATAACCAGAATGTTCGGTAATATTTGGATTGTCTCCAGTTTGGTCAAGTAGGCTCCTTGTGCATCGTGACCCATGGAGAGGGATCTATAACTGTCTTTGACTTGAATGGGGGTCTTACCTTCCCTAACCTGAACTTGGAGTAACTCCATGGAGTTGTCCAGTCTAACTAGGCGAGAGGTGAATTTCTCTCTAATATAAATAGAATAATAGTTCAGATGGGGTCTAATGATGATGTGTGCACTCTATCACATCAACCACCTCAGTGAAGCATGCTCTCCCACAGAAGGCATGCACTGTACTGGAATGTTTCTGAGATGACACTGGAAAATAGAGGTACTTCTCCATATGTGCCAAGGATATGTTGAGGAACTGCTGAAACATCCTCAAGGCAGAAGCCTGTAAGGTACCTAGTCTGTGTGAGGAAGGTCCCTCTGGCAGTTATAGTGAGGGTTATACATACCCCAGTATCCACAAGTATAAAAAAAATGCACACCCCATTCCTCATCTGTGGGCCATACAAACTCAGAAAAGCTCATACTATATCTCTGTCCACCCTAAATAATTCAAGAATTTCATGATCAGTAAAGTTAAAACTTAATCTTTCTCTATATCTTCCCCTTCCTGGCTGATGGGTGACACTGGGTGCCAGAGGTTTTGGCGTGGCTGAGACAAGCTGCTCACAATGGAGACATTCAAGCTAACAGCCACACTAGGCACTTCTATTGATTGTAAAGTAAATAAAAAGCTGTGAATTTTTATAGGGCTTGTGCACACAGCACCTCTACCCATACAAAAGTGAGTAAAAATAACGTGGGAAAGATGCCTTATTTATATGAGAAGTCACAAAACTTTCAGTCAGTCATCATTTACTTGTCATTAGTGCCTTGTTTGGATACGTTCTTCCAAGCTACATTACCACAGCTGCATCGAAGCACAGCTTCTGTTTAAGAATCATGCCTTAACTGTTCTTAGTCCCACTATGCCTAAGTGTGATGACTATGAATATGTCCTTAAGTTGTTTTACCATGATGAAAGGAGTTGTCAGTGAAAAGACAGAAATGACATTGTTCACATCACTGACACATTGTATGCATTGAGTTTATTAAGGGAGTTACCAACATTTATGGAGTATAAAATAAAAATGCATGCTAGGTTATAGTTTGTGTCATCTGTTTGAGGGCAGGGTTATAATGTTTTACCAGGTTATATAAGTTCACTGATTGTTGACCAAATTTATTTTTTAGTTCCAGAATATTAGTCTCTGATCATTTTATCCATTTTTTATTGAGAAATAAAGTTATTATAAGAAGTATGTTCCAGATCCCCCAATCCAATCTATCTGCTTAGTGTTCAAAGCCAATGAACAGCAATGACATTAATTAAAACATTCTACTAGGTAAAGCCTGCCATTTATATAGGGTATGCACTGAATATTCAATAATATATTCTTACAAAATTACTTTATACAAAGAAGTTATTAGCAGGAATGTTACAATAAATCAAATACATACAGGGCACAATATATTTCCTGAAACCAATGCTCTCGAACTTACCACTGAATAATGTTGCAACCTGTTAAAACTGTCATAGACAAACTAAATTGAAATCATCCAAAGACGTTGTCATCTACAAAGTAAAGATGTAGAAATTCTGCCGTGTCATTTGCAAAGCATAGTTTACTTGCTTAGTAAATCAGCATCTGAAGTCCACATTTCATAATGTGGCAAAATGAAACTAGCAGCTTAAAACAGGATGTGGAGGGGATGAAAAAAGCAGTGGATTCGTTGACTTTTCTGTGCACAACAGGAAGGACTTTCAAAGTACAGCTTCCTGTCCAGTGTACACTGAAGCTCAGAAAGAGTACAGTAGGTTTGCCTGATTTATTTACTGTTTTATTTAAGTGAATGTTCATGTAATGTCATAAAGTATGTCTAGAATTATTTATTTACTTGTGAGGATAACTTCCTCACTGGAAGAGGGAAGAAAGAGCAATGTGACATGGCAGAAAGGTTTGTAAACAGATAGAGCATGATTTGTTATGAATGCTGACTTATATGTACTAGTATGTCTTCATATAGTCATTCATGTTTTTTCTGCCTCTTTCCTAATATTAAATGCTATGCTTTCACCAAATTTTACAAAGACTATGTAGTTGCACTGGTCGGGATCATTTGTTACCGAAAGAAAATTCTTACTTGCATTTTAAGTACATTGCCTGAGTAGTCCTTTGTTAGTTTTTAATTGGTAAACACAGGAGATGTAAAATGTGACCATTTGTAGAAATTTAGGCTGATTAAATATATTTTTATATCTCAGATATCTGATGTTTACTAAGCCAGCAAGCTTATTTTTTAAACACCAGAGTATTTGTTTAGGCTATGTATTTTAATAATATTTATTAAAGTGTATAACATTTTTTGTACAATATTGCTGGCACACATTAGTTAAAGCGAGAATATATATGCTTTAGGCATTCAAACAGATAAGGCTATTAAAAGTGTGTTATTCTTCAAACAGGAACTGGACAATTGGATGGATATTCACAAACTGACCCATGACTTTATTGGCCTGGTCCTCCTTCAGGAAGGAGGTTCAGACTTGGGGGCTAGTACTGGCAACATATAAATCATCACACAACTAAATTGCCTTGTATTTCCTATGATCCTATAACCCTGGAATAAAGATTAAGTACATAAAAAGACAACTAATAAATTATTTTGAATATTATTGCATTGTTTTTGTGAGGGAAAAATATCTTAAAATAATTATTCACTGTTCTTGTTGCATACTATTTTAAAATGTTAGATGTGAAGTTGTCCTATCTCATCTTCATTCTATACTGATGGGTTCAGAATCGATCCTCGGTTCTGACTCGGCCGCTTAATAAATTTCAAGGTCTCCGACCAGGTCATGGCTCCAACCCTATCCCATGATGCTCTAGTGCTTTCCTCAGATCTTGTTTGCCGCTGAAACAAATCTGGTCTTATGACTGCTCTGGCTAAGTGTTAATCTTTTTTTTTTACCTTGTGTTACAAGTTTGAAGGTTAGTTGTTAATCTTAGTGTAAGATATTAGATAGGTAGATATTCCTCTAGTTCCCTCTTTTTCCTTTTTTTTTGTGAGAGCGTACTTGTTTTTCTACTGTGTATTTTGGCCATTGTTTGTTAGGCCTTTCTTCATTATAGTATTATAGAATTTAAAGTCCCTATCCCGTTTGCAGTGTGTTTTTCTATAGTATTGTAGAATTTAGATATAGTTACATTCATTGTGTGCTTATTAGTAGTTATATATTTATAAAGAATTGCTGTGTTCGTTGTTAGTGTTTAAAAGAAACATTTTGGCTCTGTTGAGGAATTAACTGTGTGGCATTCTTTACATTAACTTAGCAATCTAAAGTGTGTGCATGTGTGTGTGTGTGTGTGTGTGTGTGTGTGTGTGTGTGTGTGTGTGTGTGTGTGTGTGTGTGTGTGTGTGTGTGTGTGTATGTATGTACCATCCTTTTTCTCTCCTTTTAAGTTAGAGGGTTAGTGTTGTGTGAGCGCTGATTGAGATGTCTAAGCAACAAAAAGATGTGAAACCTTCTGGTTTCAAAAAAATGCCCCAAATGCTCACAAAAAATGTCCATTACTAATGGACATACAGAGTGCTTATACTACCTGGGGACAGTTAACTTACAAGAATCCTGTGCCATATGTCATTCATTTAGTTCCAGGGTCCTCCAAAAAAGAAAATAAATAAACTAATATTGAAAGACTTGCTAAAATCTTCTTTTTCAGAGGCACTAGAAAAGGGTCAAAGTTCCTCTAGATCACCAGCCTATGACAAAACCTCCAAAAGATCATCATCAACCTCTTCTGACAAGTCAGAGCCATCCTTCAAAGTTCCTAGGATGTCCCCAACAATGACAAAAAATCTGATTATGACAGACCTCCTGTCTTAGCTCCATCTGTGTCAGATCTGATGGTAGTTCAAGTTCTAAGTCACTCACCAGCCTTGGAGCTGGTCTCTCAGACCCTTAGGCCACCTTTGTTACAATCTGTACTATCCACTCCATCCTATCAATCCTCCAAAAGTTTATCCAATTATGATGTGAATCGCATGGTGCAAAGACTGCTTAAGACACCAGCACTGGCCAAACGTTTGTCAGAACTGACCCACAAGGGCTCAGAACTGACTGGACCCATTCCCTTGCCTTTGATTTCTCCTTCGACCCCACTGGTAGTTTCAGAGCCAGAATGCAAGGAACTGACAGTGGTGGAACTGTCAGAATTGAGGCCTGTATCAGGCTCATCGGTTCTGACTGCTCTGACTACCTTGGTGCCATCTGGAGTATCTAGGAGCTGACATTCACCGGTCAGGTCCAGGGAGGACAGTCAGGCCGAAACCCTTTCAATTCTGAACTTGCCTCTTGGGGCTTTGGCTCAGGTGAGCTTGGCCACTGCCTCTGCTTCGGAGCCATCTTTTGTGGTGCTGGGGAGACCTTCTGATTCCTCAAAACTGGGAGCCTCTTCAGGCCATGAGAGAGGGGCTTTCGCAGCTATGAGGAGGGCTCTGTCCCCAGGGAAGTCCACACTGTTTGATCCAACCATTTCTTCCCCCAAAGCACTGGTATCTATCTCTGCACAGATGATTCCACAAAAGCGTAGAGACCCTAAGCCTCAGGATGCCCCACTGGATGAGCCCCACTCTTCCTCAACCTCTCCAGAGTACCCCTCCAAAGAGGTCCCTCAGAAGAGACCATGTAAGGGGAAACATCTAGACTCCCAGAAGGAGTCAGTCACTTCAGATATGGACCTCAAGGAGTCAGAAGGGTCTCCACGGTCACCTTCTGAGGATGTCTCTTTTGCAGACATCTTGGAAATCCTTAAACAGAGACGCAGCTGGAAGACCATCGCCCCTTCTGATGAGGAGCCCATGTACCTGCAGGCTTTTGGGTCTCGACCTTCATTCACCTGGGTGTCTTCGCCTTATTATGAAGTTATGTAGTTGATTTGTCAAAAGGCATGGGAGTCTCTGCACAGTGGAACCTGTCCTGAGAAGGCCTAACAAATTCATTACTGCCTCAGATGACAAAACCTTCTTAACAAAGAGAGTTCCCATAGATCCTATGGTGGTGGTGATGGCTACCAAAATCTGTCCATCTCCCAAACAAAGAGTCGGGCATGATGGACAGGTACGGAAAGCGAATGTTCTCTTCAACAGTCTTTACTCATAGGGCACTGAATTACCTTACACATTTTACGAGGTCACAGAGAGATCTCCTAAAAGAGCTTGGAGATACTCTACAGGGTACAGTAGCTGTTGGGGTAGCAGATAAGGTATCCTCTAGCTTGCCACCCTCCGACTCAGTAGTTAACTCATCTATGAGGCTAGTTTCCTATGCAGCCGATGGAGCAAGCAGGTCAGCAGATTCTGGAATTGCCCTTAGGCAACATTCTTGGATGCACTTATGTAGTTTTGCAGAACCTTTCAAGTCATTCTTTAGCAATACCCCCTTTGATGGCTCATGTTTGTTCGGGCATAAAGTTAAAGAAACTCTAACCAGGTGTGAACAAGAAAAGAAACTCTCTCTACCATCAGAGTCCATTTTTCCACATCTTCTAGACCTTATCCCAAGGGTCAAATTGGAGGAAAAATGTGGTTCTGAAAATCCCAGAGGGCCTTTCAAGACACACAGGGTGAACCTTCCTCTGGGGGAAGAGGAGGAGGTAATAATGCAAGACACTGACCATTTGGCAGAGGAGGTTCGCAACATCAGGGTGACCGCAAATCTTTCTTTGGTAAGCCCTTTCAGCACTCCTGAAAGAATACCCGTCTGTCCCCCTCTGGAGGCAGTCGGGGGTCGCTTATCTTTGTACACTCAAACCTGGCTAAAAATAACAAAAGACAAGTGGGTACAAAGCATAATATGCAGAGGCTATTCAATCCCCTTTTTACGACCACTACCAGTATCGAAGAGAATCCCACATGTTCCACCCAGTCACAGGGAACAAGCAACTTTCAAAATTCAAAAGTTGTTACAAAAAGAGTAATCCAACTAGTCCCTGCAGACTAGAAATGATCTGGAACTTACACAAGGCTCTTTTTAGTTCCAAAGAAAACAGGGGACTGGAGACCCATTCTAGATCTCAGCCAACTAAACAAATCAGTAACAAAGATAAAGTTCTGGATGGTCACTCATGTTACAGTGAATACTTCCCTTTTTAGGGAAAGAAAATTGGATGTGCTCTATCATCCTCCAGAGTCCGTACTACTACATAAAATAGGACAGGCTATCCAGGAGCCACCTGCACTTTTGGCTCAGTCACTTAAAATTTCGGGCTCTGCCCTTTGGCCTCACTACAGCCTCCAGAGTGTTCACCAAGTATATGCCAGCAGTCATGACTCACCTGAGGAGTTTAGGATTCTGGGTGTTTCCATATCTGGATAACTGGCTCCTAACTGCCACCATCAAGCATCTACCCATTCAGGCAAGAGATGCTACTTTGGAACTCTGTGCTCTGCTAGGAATTTCAGAAAATTACAAAAATTCTGCCTTATTGCCATCTCAATATATCGTTTTTATAGGTACAGGATTAGAATCAGACAGGGTACAAACTCTTCGACTTCAAGTTTCAGATCTTCTCTTCAAAACAAAAGTTCAGGCAAATACAGTCCTAAAGGTATTGGGGAGAATGCCAGCAGAAATAAATTTGATTCTTCTGTCAAGACTACACATGAGAATCCTCCAATGGCTCCTTTTCACAAAATGGTCCATACAGGAACTCCCCTTGTCCCACTACATAACACTGATGGAATCCTGCAGAAAAGACCTCCGCTGGTGGATTCACTCTGACCAGGTAACAGAAGGTCGATTGTTTTCTCCCCCCACGCCGGTAGCCAAAGTGACCACAGATGATTCCCAGATGGGGGGGGCATTATCAGGGAAGAACAGTCCAAGGCACTTGGCAGGACTACAAGGCTCATTTGCACATCAATGTACTAGAGATGAGAGTGGTGCTAATAGCGTTGCAGGCACTCCAGGACTCTCTCCCAATAGGTGCAATCGCGATACAGACAGACAATATGTCAGACGTGTGGTACATAAACAAGGAGGAACCATATCTTACCCCCTTTGTCGAGAGGCCCAAAGAGTCCGGTAGTGGGTGACATCCTCCCAGTGCTTTCCAGTAGCAACACACATCTCAGGGGAAATCCAACATGATAGCGGACAAGCTAAGCAGATCAATCCTGATGCCACATAAGTGGTCCCTAAAGAAAGAAGTAGCGGAAATGATTTTTTTGCATATGCGGCCAGCCTTACTGTGACCTCTTCACCATGGCCATGAACACAAAATACAGCAGCTTCTTTGCCCTAATCCCCCCTTGGGGAGTCCCCAAGGGACAAACTCATACACAATTGGCCACCAGAACTCCTATACACCTTTCCTCCCCTTCCCTTAATACCCAAGATTCTTCAGAAAGCCAATGCTCTGGGAAGGAACCTAATTCTGATAGCCCCTTACTGGCTTCTTCAAATCTGGTTCCCCTTTTTGAAGCCTCATCTCCAGGAAGAGCCATGGATTCTGAACCTGGTGCCAGACCTTCTGACCCATTTGTCAGGGGCTCTCCATCCATTTCTTCTCTCCCTGAAATTGACAGCATGGCTGCTCCAGTTCCAAATATAGCCAGGCTACACAATTTTTCCCCTGAACTCCGACAGATCCTGATTTCTTCCCATAAGATGTCTACAATAAAAATTCTACATTAGTAAATGGAAAAGATTCTCGATTTGGGGTTCACAGAATCCAACTGACCCTTACTCAGCACCATTTCATCCATTTTAGAGCTCTTAGCTAAGCTGTTTAATGAAGGGGCAGCTGCAGCGACTGTTAGAGTCCAATTAGCAGCAATCTCTAACTTCCACATTGGCAATGAAGGCATAAATATTATGTCTCATAAACTATCAAAGGCCTTTTTGAGAGGCATGAACTTATTAAGACCACCATAAAACCACCCCTTCCACCATGGAATCTGAATTTTGTTTTGTCACATATAATTCTTCCTCCATTTGAACCATCAGGATCTTGTGGCCTAAAATTTCTGTCATGGAAAACTGTATTTCTAGTGGCAATCACATCAGCCAGAAGAGTTTTGGAGTTACAGGCATTACTGATCAAACACCCATACTTGATATTCTATAATGACAGAGTATCTCGGTGCACAAATCCTTCCTTTCTCCCAAAAGTATGTTCAGAGTTCAATCTAAACCAATCTATAGATCTGCCAGTGTTTTTCCTCAAATATTGCAATAAGGCAGAATACATGCTCCACCAGGTTGATGTCCATAGACAGCTACACTTCTGCTTGCACAGAACAAAAGAATACAGAAAGTCCAACCAGCTCTTTTTACTTTTTCAGATCATAAGGAAGGACTTGCAGTAGCAAAACCTACCTTGTCACGATGGCTATCAGAATGTATATCCTTTACTTATCAATTAGTAGACAAACAGCTACCAGACAAGGTTAAGGCCCATTCTACAAGAGCTGTTTCAACTTCTCAAGCCTTTAGGGAAAAGTTACAAATAGACACAATTTGTGCAGCAGCAACGTGGTCAAAGTCTGATACCTTTATAAATCATTACAAAGTTGTTATGGCCTCCAGGGACAGGGCTTCTTTTGGTTCCACTGTTCTGAAGAATATTCTCCCATGAGTCTCCCAGGAATTATGATGCTAGGAATGCTATCCCATCAGTATAGAATGAAGATGAGAGAGGACATCTTCACATAAAGAAGTTTTGTGCTCACCATAACATTCCATGTGAGTTGTCCATCTCGTCTTTATTCTTATGTCCCACCCTCCTATCCCCAGCCTTTGACTTTTGCATGATCGAGAGACTACTATTTGTATACTTACTAGGTTTTGACCCTTTTCTTGGCTTATAAACAACAACTATACACGCTCACACACACACACACACACACACACATATATATATATATATATATATATATATATATATATATATGTGTGTGTGTGTGTGTATGAATATATTTATATTATATCAATAGAGGTATAAGTACATCAACAAACAAAATCTGAAGAAAGCACTATAGCATCATAGGATAGGGTTGGAGCCACGAGCTGGTCGGAGACCTCGAGCTTTAGTAATCGGCCAAGTCAGAACCAAGGATCAGTTCTGAACCCATCATTAGAGAATGAAAATGAGATAGACAACTCACATGGAACATTATGGTGAGTACATAACTTCTTTTTTAATTGAACGCTCTGTAGATCTTAAGGCTTCTTTGTGAGGACCATTTTATATATATTCTTAATACTAGCACAACGGATAATGTCTTCTCAGATGTGTCTCAATCAGATGTTTATGACTCACAACTGTGAGCCAAGGTACTTAAAAAAATAAACTGCTATTCATGAACAATGTGATGTCCATGCACTGGCCCAGTAATCAAGAAGCTTTGAGCAGCCTATCTATCACTGGAGGAGTGGTTTCAGCCCAGAAATTAGTAGTTTATTGGCCATTTTGGGCTAATTTCTATCTCTTTCATTTCCCTGCTATAATACCCGCATTTGTGAGGTTTTTGGGCTAGTATACAGCTCAGGAAGCTCCTGCCTGGTGCCCTGCAGAGTTCTACAGCAGCAGAAAGACAAAAGAGAGACTTTAGAGTGATTAAATATCATTTTTCTGCATTTTCTTGCTACCTTTAGCTAATTCTGTCTAAAACGCAGATTTTCTAGAGTTTCTGTGATTTAAAAAGCTTGTTTCAGCATACAAGTTGTACTTATTTTAGTGCCTGCACTTTAACAAAGTTGTTTTTGTGTTTAAATTACCTGTTTAACTGTTGTAGGCTACACACTCAAGTGTGATAGCCATTTCTGTGCAAAGGGTTTTTTTTGATTATATCTGCTTTATTTTCTGAAAAAAAACAAAATATATATATATACTTGTTTTCCTGCATTTCTAAGCTAGTATAGTCCAGTTTTCAGGTTACTGCTGAATTCAGGGCTGTTACAAGTTTCTGTGTTTGCCCATACTTTACTAGGATAGAAGGAAGTTTCTCTGTTCACTGTGAGAGAGGGAGCTTTGAGCAGCCTATCTGTCTCTGGAGGAGAGGTTTCAGCCCATAAATTAGTATTTCATTGGCCATTTTGGGCTAATTCCTATCTCTTTCATTTCCCTGCTATAAAACCCGCATTTGTGCGGTTTTGTGCACCGGGCAGTGCTGGTTAGCTAGGGTATAAGTATTCCTGGCTCCACAAAGTCTACTCTTCAATTTTTCCCTTGGAACTAGACAAACTCTCAATGTAAGCACTCAAACCATTCACTTCTCATCCCGGTACTTGCTCAAAACTCATAGCAAGCACTAATAAACTTTAGCACTAGACCCCCCCCCCCATACTGTAGAGAAGGACAAGGCTGTCTATTCGATCTTACCAGCCAATCAGTAAAACAGTTCTCTGTACCTATCCAGGTATGTCCAAAGGGCAGTTTCAGGTGTACTCTCTGGTCCAACTGGTGAATCTGGGCATTTTGAGGCAATCTTACAATTGTTTCATGTACGCAGACAACACTCTCCTCCTTCCACCAAACACTAATACATGCAAGAGATGCAATTATACAGCCAAACTGGAGGCTATGCTCTCTCAACCCAAGATTGGACCAGGCAGTCAAGAGGAGGAGGGAATTACTTGCATCACACCACCAGTCTCACATAGACCTATGAAGCCAGCACCGACAAAAAACACACATAAATACATGAAAACTTACTCGGAGGCTCTAAATAAAAAATCTGCAAAAGCAACAGAGACTTCCAAATCAGACATCCAAGAAACTTCCACCCCCAAAACAAACCATGAAATACATACTTCACAAAACCATTGTGCCATGCAATCACAGCCCTTAAGGCAAAATAACATACCCAACACACTAGTAATATGTGACTCTGTAGTCAGGCACACTGACGTCTCACTCACTAGGCTGAAAAAGGAGAAGGTTACTGTTAGCTGCCTGTTGGGTGCCAGGATCCGCCACATAACACAATCACTCAGGTCACTCCAGAACAAGTACAAATATGACTCTGTCATTGTCCATGTTGGTGTGAATGACCTGAGCCGTACCTCCCTGGACTACATGAAAAGAGACATGGAGGAGCTCTCTGATCACGTAGCCCAGGCCGGTATGACCCTGACCCTGAGTAGCATCCTGCCCTCACCAAGAATAATACCATGGTATAGAGAAAAATATATCAATTTCAACAATTAGCTAAGCTTCTGGTGTCATTCAAAGGAGATCCAGTGTCTGTCAGCCTGGGATGACACGCTCGACAAGCCACGCTGTTTTGCTAGAGACAGCTTGCACCTGTCACCCTTAGGCTTTTGAATACTGGCCAAGGCTCTTGCCAACCCTATAGTGCCTTTTTTAGGCAAGGCTCAAAAGACAAACCCACCACCATAAATAGCACAAGTAATGAAAAATGGAGGGTAATGCTACTCAATGCCAGAAGTCTAAACCTCAAAATGCATGCAGTCGAGGCACTCCTCAGTATGGAGAAAATTGATATATGTGCAGTAACAGAAACCTGGTTTAAGGCTCCAGAGAGCACCCCAGCGCTACCAGGCTACAACTCATTCCATACATTTCTGCCACAAAACCCGGACCGAAATATAAAAGGCAGGGGAGAATCCATATTCATCAAGGATACCCACACCTCCAGGTTAGTGGCACAGTACGATGCTTCACAGATCATCCATGTGCAACTAACAACGGGCAAAACTTCTATTCAAATTATAGCTTCCTGCAAATCACCCACCATGTCCTAGGACCCCCTCTCTGCATTTCTAGAAACACTGGGAAACAAAGGTCCTACCAAACACCCTAATATTGGGTGATTTCAATTACCCAAACATTAACTGGGAGAACTACTCAAGTACAAACTCCCTTGCCCAACATTTCCTAGAATTTATAAACTCAAATGCCCTGGATCAACTGGTCAACACCCCCACCAGAGGTGACAACATATTGGACCTGGTCATCACCAACATGGGCGACTGGTGTTCCACACCAAACGTCAACCCCTCGTTGGTTTAATCTGACCATAAACTAATCACTCTGGATATCCACATTCCGCCACCACCCCCGGTCAAACAAACCACTGTGAAAAACTTTTCAAAAGCAAACTTCACGTTACTTAAGACTGAGGTGGGAAGTTCCAAAGCCCCCATGCTAAAGGATAATGCTGTCCAAGCTGCAAAATCCTTACTAATGCACTATACGTGCACCTGCAAGAATGCATGGATCATGCTATCCCAAACAAAACCAAGACTCACTCCTCCAAGAAAAGGAAACCAGACAGGTAGACCCCCGCCATAAACAAGCTATGCAATAGAAGGAGGAAACTAGTACAGAAAAGAGTAAAATCCCAAGAGGGGAAGACGTCCCTGATCAGTATCAACAAGAAACTACATTCCCTCATAAAATCATCCAAAACTAGCTTCGAAAGAAAAATTGCCATGGACTCCAAAGATAATCACAAGGGATTCTTTAGCTATGTCAAGAACCTAAATGGCAATTCTCAGATCTGCTTGGAGTTAGTGTAGAATGGCACAAAATACACTGAACCGACCAATGTAGCCAACATCCTTGCAGTTGGGTTCAGTACAAACTTTACCCCCCTCTCATCCCCAAAAGGGCCCATAACTATACCAGAAGAATGTAGTGACCCTGAAATCACAGACACTCAGGTTAAAACAGCCCTCTCCAAAGCCAAAAACACAGCATCGATGGGACCAGATGGTGTCCCAGGCTACATCCTACACGAGCTCAATGATGAACTAACCCCTCACCTAAACACACTGCTTAAACTCAGCCTCTCCACAGGCTATGTGCCCACTGAGTAGTGCACAGCAATGGTTATCATGCTCCGCAAAGGTGGAGCAACAACGGACCCCAGAAACTATCGCCCTATAAGCCTGACTACCTTGGTCTGCAAAGCTATGGTGCACATCATCATGGATCTCATTAACAGAGACATTGGGAACCTCCAAACACTGGACCCTACCCAGTTTGGCTTTGTTAAGGGCAGATCATGCCTCCTAAACCTGGTGGACTTCTTTGAGACAGTTACCAAGGCTTCAACACCATTCCCCACTCAGATATTATAGACAAGCTCACCAGCCTGGACATAAACCCCTTCGTCATGAGATGGGTTGCCAACTGGCTCACAGACAGAACCCACATGGTAAGAGTTGCAGGAGCTACGTCTGACTCTAAACCGGTTACAAGTGGCATTCCTCAGGGCTCAGTCCTAGGACCCCTTCTGTTTGGCATATACTTCTCAGAGATACAGGCACGCACAGGAGGACTATGGCTGACCAAGTTCACAGACGACTGCACACTAGGGTCTATAATTGACTGTCTGGCTGACACAGACATCCTCCAAAAGGATCTCACTGATACAGATACCTGGTGTCAAAACCATGGCCTCAAGCTAAATGCCAAAAAGTGCATAGTCATCCCCTTTGGAAAAAAACAAAGTGCCCACAAACTATCACATAGGTGGTAGCCCCTTAAATACGGAAGACGTAATAAAGGATCTGGGGACCCAAGTAGATAGTAACCTCTCCTTTGACAATCACATTGCCAAAGTGGTTAGAAAATCCTTCTATGTGGCCCACCTAATCACAAAAGGGTTTGCATCCAGATCAAAAGAGGTAATTGGGCCCTTCTACGCATCACTCATCAGACCCATCATAGAATACAATGCCCCATTTGGGATGTACCTTACAAGACACCTGCAACAACTGGAAAGACCACAGAAGTACCTCACCAAGAGGATCACTGGCCACAAGCAGATGCCCTATGCAGCTCAACTGAAGAAATTCCAGCTGTACTCGGTTGCATACCGCCTACTCAGAGGTGATCTCTGCCTGACATACAAAGTCATGTCCAACCCAGAATTGATGGACATGGTCCACCTAAAGAAAACCATATCCCCTCGAGCCACACGCTCCAGAGATCTAATCCTCACCACAACAATAAATAGGATGTGCTGGAGGGATAGATTCCTGTCCCAGAGACTTCCCATGCTCTGGAACAAGATTCCAATCTACATTAGGAAGAGCTCCTAGCTAACCATCTTCAAGAGAAACCTCGACGAATGGATGGGAAACAGAACGTTTACCCCAGGGATCACTTCAATGGCTCTGCTGGACAGAGGCACAGGGGACTAATCTAAGGGGGCAGCGAAAGCCAACACACTCTGGCTAGGCTTATAAATGCCTTCAGGCAGATAGCCTAGTACCTACCTATGAACCTATGAACCTAAGCCTCAGTCCTCACCACTAGCACCAGTGAGGGACATACACATTGGGAGGATGACAAGTATGCACACAGTAAAGTACAATTTCCATTAAGAGCACATAGAGATCACAGTCAGTCAGTCTGGGGCTTGTTTCTCCCTCTTTCTCCAGATCCCCAATAAGACTCCCCACTGACACAGCTATAAGGTTGAGATCTCAGCTAAGGGGTCAAACCAAGACCTCCAGCGCCGTCTCTGTCCAACCAGTGCTTCATGTCTCTACCTAAGTAGCTGACACACACCCACTTTGACATGTGAGTTATATACAAACACACACACATACAAACTCTCACACACACACACACATACACACACACACACACACACACACACACACACACACACACACACACACACAGACCTGGGGAAGGCTGGTACAGGTTTACTAGCTATGCCCCCTTTTGCCCAGACTATAAGGTAGTTATCACTGTCACAAACTCCTACTTATCAGCTATTTAAGGCCCTCACAAAGGGTGACCAATCCTACTATGTAATGTTACTATTATCCAAATGGTAAGTGTGACCAAGACCAAGGCTATTTAGGACTGGCCTGTACAGTGTCACCAAATACATATGCAAGTACTATAAGAGCTTAAATATGTCTCACAAATATCAGCCACAAAGATAGGTTTAAATATGTTTAATAATAAATAATAAAAGAACAAGACAATACTCAAACAGCACAGTAACTGCAGAGTTCAGAATCACAGGAAATATTTTAAAATAACATTGCAGGATAGTCTCAAATGAATACAGAAAACATCTAAACTAATCTTTGCTATATTCCTATTTATCTGTAAAAGAAATACTATGCCTAAATCTTACTTACAGAGCAACATGCAGGCAGAAGTGCTGAATGGATGTTTTTAGGTCCAAGGCAAGATAAAAAATGCCCAGTCTCTCTGTCTAAGAGTTCAGCCTTCTGTTCACAGGCTAACAGATACTTAACAAAATTTAACATTTCTATGTGAAAGATACATATCGCTCAAATGTTTTCTCAGAACTGGAAGTCGGAAAACAATTAAACACTTTTACATTTGAAACCTAGTAATTATTTCTGTTTCAAGACAACAGGGAAACCTCTAGCTGTAGGCAGTGTGTCTGCTTAGTGAGAGATAACACAATCATAAAACACTTTACTTTTCAACTTGTTTTCTTGATGTTTTTCAAGTTAACTCTGTATGTGCCAACTTCTACTATTAAAACATGCATTTCCACAGGTATATAAGTTATATACATTTCTGTTCTTTCCTAGTAGGGTACACTGTGGTTACATTATTGAAGCTCAGTACATAATGTGCAGTTCAACAGACACTTCTGCACCAGTAGTTTAATATACACATAACATATAGTTTTTTTACATTTGTAAGACAAGCATATGAATGCTATTAATATTCACAAATAACACACGACTATCCACAAAATTCCAGGTAGCTGGGCTGGCAGTGTCACATTTCTCCCCTTCCTCAGAACTTAAGCTAGTTTTGTAAGTGACCTCTGAGAAACATTGCTTGAGATGGTGAACCTATTTATGAATACCTTACCCCATTCCCTGTCTTGAGAGCCCATCTGCATTGGCATTGCTAACCTCACTGCAGTGCCGCACTCATATCATATGCTTTCAGCCCTAGGCTTCACCTTAGTAACTTGGCATTTTGCTGGCTAGCTTGATGTAGCCATGTTAAAGGATTGTGGTTTGTAACTACAGTGAATTACCTTCCATACAGATAAGGCTGAAGTTTCTGTAGTGCCCACACTATGGCTAGGCATTCCTTTTCTACAGATGCATAGCAGTCTTCCTTGGGTTGGAGCCTATGACTGAGATAAACCACTGTGTGCTCTTCTCCCTCTGGAGAAACCTGGTTAAGTACAGCCACCACTCCATGGTTTGAAGCATCCACCTGCACAACAAATTTGTTGCTGTAATCTGGACGGGGTAATACAGGGGGTCCTCCAAAAGTTCCTTTAAGCTTCTGGAATACCTGCTCACATGCTGGGGTCCACACTACCTTATCTGTCCTGTTTTTCCTTGTCAGGTCTGTGAGGGGAGCAGATATGGTACTATAACTGGGAACCAACTTTCTGTAGTACCCTCCTATCTCTAAGAATGCCCTCACCTGCTTTTTGGTAACAGGGGCAGGCCATGCCTGAATGGCTTCCACTTTGGTGGGTTCTGGCCCGATCTTACCACTCCCCACTCTATGTCCCAAGTAGGAGACCTCTGCCATACCCACCTGATATTTTCTGGGCTTAATGGTCAACCCTGCCCACTGTACTCTGCCCAGCACCTCCCTGGCTTGCTGAATGTGCTCTTGCCAGGAATGGCTGTAGATGGCAAAATCATCTAGGTAAGCAAGGGCAAAATCTTCTCCTGCCAGGGAATGATCTACCAGTCACTGGAAAGTTGTTGGGGCATTGTACATCCCAAAAGGCATCTTTGTGAACTCTGACAAGCCAAAACAAGTCACAAAGGCTGACCTCTCTAGCACTGAGAGTCAAGGCCACTTGCCAGTAACCCTTGGTAAGATCAATAGTGGTAAGATACATAGCCCCACCCAGCTGCTCTAGGGCTTCATCTTTCCTGGGCATGGGGAGGCATCTGACTCTGACCATTTAATTTTCTGTAATCCATACAGAACCTGGTTCTGCCATCCTTCTTTGATACCAGCATCACTGGGAAGGTCCAGAGGCTGCTGGTCTCTTGAATTACCTCTAGTTCCAACATTTTCTTTTATCTCCTCCCTCAGAGTCTATTTGACTCTCTTAGGCACCCTATAAGGGGACTGCTTAATATACCTTTGGGGTCCTGTATCCACATGGTGCTGCACCAGGTGGGTGCACCCTGGATTGGGTCAAATGATCCTATTACCTGCTTCAGGAAGGACTGGAACCTTAAAATATTACTTTGCTGAATTATTGAATCACCATAGAAAAGCTACACTTACTTTTGGCTTTATCACAGCAATTCAGTTACATCACCAACCTGGTCCTGCAGGCAGATCTGAGCTGCTCCCTGTTAGGTCCAGATGAGTAAACTCATGCAGCAATTAGCTGCAATTCATTTACAAGGTGGTGATTACTACAGGAACAGCCGTACAAAGCTGCTGCTGTAGAGTACTTTCTTATCAGTGCTTCTAATCTCATAGAGAAAAAAAGGGGTCTTTCTTCACCATTTAAAATGATGTATTGTCTGTTCAACCAGTTAGCCAAGAGGGAAGCTAGTGAGTCTGGAAGACAGTCAGCCCACAAGCCCCCCAATAAGGCACCCATAAAGTAGCTGTTCTACTGCTCTGTAGTGGTAAGTACAACTTGCATTTTAGATCTGTAACTTTTAGAATGTTTTTTTTTGTAATGCATTTTTCAGAAGTAAATGATACCTGCTGTGCATTGTTATTGATTTATGCTGGTTACTTAGTGATGATTTGCAGGAGGAATTTTTTTTAAAGATGAAAATGTGTGTATATAATTTTATTGTCTGTGGGAGAGGGCATGTTCAGAGGTAAATGTAATGCATTTGGCATATTATTAATAGATGTTATCATGGTTGTTTCAGGAAAGCTTTGCTAATATAGGTGGAAATGTGTTTCAATTAGTTTGCTTTTATAGGCAGAAATTTGTTTCATAGTAGTTTGCTTTTACAAGGTGGAAATAGGGGTGTATTTTATTTGTTCATTTATTGTGTTGTAATGCTCTGTTGAGAAGGAAAAATTGGTGGTTTGGGTATAGTGGTAATAGATTTCATTGTGGCTGCACTGTCATTGCAGTTTCTATCATTTTCTTTATTGTGCTGAATAAATTAATACTATTGCAGTGTAAATAATAAAAAAAAATATTTAATCAATTTTGCTCTGCTTAGATGTGGACTATACTATATGCTCAAAACTAAATTAGAAGAGGTTACTCATTCACTCCAATGGAGCTCAGGAAGTTTGCACTGTAACTTCCAATGGATAGAGCCTAAGCCTTTTGACAAAATCAAATTATGTCCTCACATTACAAACAAATGTCTATATCTCTGGAACAATAGGGTTATGAAAGAAGTATAAATGGTGCACTCTTCAGGACAAACTATTTTTATAGTAGTAGTATTCTTTAGGTTCTTGGTATTAAACCAAATTTTATAAGTCACAGTAAACACTTACACCAGGATTTAATGAAATTTGTGTAGGCTCTGTGTAGAGCCTACATGAAAAGTATCCATGTACAAAGCCATGTTTCCCCCTCTGCAGTGAGTCATCCATATTAATCATGACACACTGCCAAGTTAGATCACAGTAACACAGAAATCAAATCCAGGCAAGCAAAGTGTAGAGGCTGTCCCATACTTGTGGACTGTCCAGAAAAATTCTGGACAGATGGTGAACACAGGACAATAATTTTTTTTAATCTTTATGAGATGTTTGTACGGTGCTGCACTGTCCTTAGCAATGCTGAGCTGTGCTTATACATACACAACAGCATTTTCTATTTATCTAAAAATAGAAACCGGATGTAATCAATTGTATTTTTTCTGCTTGTTTGCATGGCACGGCACAGTGCTTAGCGATGCTGAGATATGGTTATACATACACAGCAGACATCTGCTATTTATCTAAAAATATAAACCAGATGTAATCAATTGTATATTTTTTCTTTTTTTTTTTTGTTTGAGTGCTGCAGTGCAGTGCTTAGTGATGCTGAGCTGAACTTATACATATACAGCAGACATCTGCTATGTATCTAAAAATAGAAACCAGATGTATTCAGTTGTTGTAGTCCTGTGATGCTTCGCAATGCTTCACAATGCACAGACCCATGCAATGAAACTGTGCTATGCTTACAGGCACCTTAGTAGTATATGTGAAGACATACTGCTTTCATTTACTATCCAAGTGGCTAGATAAGTTGAGTCATGACGTACAGTGTAGTAGGTCTGGGTTTGAGTCTGGCTCAGTCATATGTTTTATATTTATTGCTGTGAAAATGTGTCTGGTGACTGAAATATCAGTTTAATGTAAAATAAAAAATTGTTACATTTAGAAAAGTTTTGTGGTGTTACGCAGCGCTTAAACATGATCAAAGGTCTATTCTCGTTTGCGTGTTGCTAAGCTCCTCTTAAACATGGTTTGTGTGAGTTTGTGCGATGCTAGCAACTTGGCACTTTTTTGAAAGTTACAGTATGATGTCTAAGGGTGGGAATGCAGCCTATGTAAAGGTCAATAGGCAGGAATTTCACACCATTCATTGGAGTCTTCACTTGGCTGTCAGTATGCCTGGTGGTGCTGGAGAGGGCGTACACATCCGGGTACAGAGGTGGGGTGTGCAGGAGTCCAAAGTGTTTATTGGACTCCTGGTTAAGAACTACAGACCTCGGCTGCTGCAGCGTGATTACCCGGGCTCAGAATGTAGGTCTGAAGCCTGAGATCTGCTGGCTAGGGAACTTACCAGTGTTACTCTTATCCCCTGCACTGGTGACCAGTGTTGTCACCACTATGACAACCTCAGGCATAGGAAGAGGAGAACCTTGGACATCTGGGTGCAAGAAGTTTGGGATGGACAGACCCCACAGATATGTAAGTATATTTGGAAGTACTTTAGAAATGTGCAAGCTGAATCTGTGCAAAACTGGTATGCATAACTGTTTGCTTCTCTTATAAAAGTTGCAGAGGAGAGCTTGCAGTGTCCAGTCCCATTCAAGGTGCCTGGCCAGGATGAGTTGAGAGTGTGGTAAGTAGGGAAACATCAAAGCAATAACCTAATGTATAAAATACTTTTATAATAAATTATTTACAGAGTTTGCAGTCAGCAGTCAGGTATGACATACCTGGGACATGTAATATGTTTAGTAATGTGTTACTACCTGCCTGAAATGGTAAAGCAAGTTAAATCAAGTGAACATGCATTGCTGTGTATTATACCTTCCAAACATCAGTTAATGTTGGGGTCTACCCAGATTAACAATTACTGTTCTGGTCTGTTCATTGTGTGAAATATTCAGTAGGATGCACTCAATTAATGGCGAGGTTATATGGGTTATTTATTAGAAGTCTTACACAGCTACCCATGCTCTACATGCCTGACTTGAAGCAACATTAATCAATAAATCTTAAAGGGTGCTAGAGCTTTGATATGTAATGTTTTCAAATAAAAAGTGTTCAGTATTCCTATATTCACTGCATATGTGTTCTAATCTGAGATGAGTCATCTGTTAAATGTAAATGAATAAAGAATGCAGCAAAAACTATCTGAAACAAATGTAATGCAATACCAAGAGTAAGGTCCAAGGCTCTGTTCTGGCCATTATGTCTGCAATAATGCTATATATTCAACCCAGCCGAGGAACAATGTATATGGGTAAGGTAACTGAAGTCCTGGACAGCTATCCATGTGTATAAATGCCAGATTTTAAGGAACAGTATCAATAAAGTTTAAAACATGATTGTACTTTGATAAGTAATCTTTTCACATAAGTGTACATTACTCCTGTATTCACTGCATGTGCATTATAATCTCACACCAGTCAACTGTTACATGTAAATGAATAAAGACTTCAGAAAAAAATGTCTGAAATAAATGTAGTGCAATACTGACAGTAAGGTTCAAGCCTGTGTTCTGGCCATGTTGTCTGAAATAATGCTGTATATTCCAACTAGTTGAGGAAGGGCAGCCACTTTGGTGCAGTGGTTAGTGTTGTTGCCTCACAGCAAGAGGATCTCAGGTTCAATCCTCGGCTAGGGTGCCTTCTGTGCGGAGTCTACATGTCCTCCCTGTGGTCACGTGGGTTTCCTCCGGGTGCTCTGATTTCCTCCCACATCCTAAAGACATGCTCTAGGTGGATTGGACACTCTAAATAAATTGGCCCTAGGTGCGAGTGTGTGTGCCTTCTGTGGAAGGTCGGGTGCCGGGCTGGCAACTAACACCGCAAAACTCCACTGCCAATCATGAGCGGACAGGTGATCCGCTGTGGTGGCTCCTAACTTGGAAAAAGCCGAAAGAAGAAGAAGAAGATAAAAAAGATTCCAACTATTTCAGGAACAAGGTATATGGGTAAGGTAGCTGAAGTCCTGGGTAGCTATCCATACGTATAAATGCCAGATTTTAAGGAACACTGCGGTGGTGGTGCTGCGGTAGCGTTGTCGCCTCATAGCAAGACGTTGCCCCATTCGATTCTCAGCTAGAGCGTCTTCTGTGTGGAGGCATATGAATGGGGGTGGGTGTTCATTGAAGGTTGTGCGTGTCGTCAGGGCTGGCTGTACACAAAAACATAAAACCCACAATCAATCGGACGGACTGGAGAGTTCCGGCGAAACCCAACTAACCAAAAAAAAAGAAGACACAAAACATCAATAAAGTTTAAAACAGGCTTGTGCTCTGATGTAATCTTGTCAAATACTATCCCCACTCTCCAAAATACTCAAAAAATGTGTTTATTCTCAGCTACTGAAACATTTGCTTGACAATAATCTATTAACTCCTACCCCAACCCGGCTTCAGACCTCCTCACAGCACATATACTGCTCTACTCTCATTCACCCAAGCTGTAGCAGAAGAGCGTGACAACAACTTTCTTCTCTCTTGTCTATTCCTTGATCTCTCTAAGGCATTTGATACTGTCTCCCACTATAAACTCTTAACTAAACTTTGCGACCTTCACCTCTCTACCTCTTCTATAGCCTGGTTCACTAGTTATTTATCTAATAGACTGCAATGTATGCACTGGCAAACTATCACCAGCCCATTTCTGCCAGTCTACACTGGTGTTCTCCAAGGCTCCATTTTGGGTCCCCTCCTGTTCAATATCTTCACTAATAACTTAAACTCTACTGCTAATCTCTCAACACTCTTACAATATGCCGATGATTCCACCCGTATTACCACTGCCTACAGTATCCCTGAGTCCCTTTTTCTTACTCAGAACATTTCTCTTCCATCAAAACCTGGCTCACTGATAATCAACTAATCTTAAATCCCCCAAAAAACTAAACCTCTACTTTTTCTTCCTGAAACACTAACTCAACATAAATCCTCTTTCTCTATCACCTCCCTTAATAATACCATTATCAGATCAGAACCACATACTAAATTACTAGGTGTCACCATAGATGATGAACTAAAATTCAATGTACATATCAATCAATGCATAAAGAAAACCCACTAAAAACTTGGCCTTCTGTACCATAATCATAAATTTCTTCCTCTCTCCTCTAAACCTTCCTTAGCCAAATCTCTCCTTTTACCCTTTCTTCTGTATGCTGCTCCTGTCCTTACTAACCTCCAGTCTTTTCTTCTCAGCAAACTAGAGAATGCCTACAACAAAATGCCTCCAGTCTCCCATATAAATCCCACCACTACCTTGCCCTTAAATCTTTGCAATGGTCTGAATTCTGCATACAACTGCTCCTTCCTCAATTGCATATAACACACAGTGTTCTTTATAACCCTACTGCCTGTTTCTCTATCTCTAATATTGTAGTACTATACAACCCCCATCGTCAGCTTCGTACATCTGACAAACATCTTCTGGACATCTACAAACCCAAGAAAAATATAGGGAAGTCACTATGCAAATACTCAATAGTCCACTTCTGGAATTCCCTCCCACATAATATAAAGAAACATCTCTCATCACTCCCAATTCAAATATGAACTTAAACACTATCTCTTAAACACATGGTTCTACCCCTGTCAAGCTCCACCTTGATTCTAGCTACCCCCTTCCTAAATCTACTCTCTACTCTTACATCTTTCTCTATCCTCAATTTTATGCAAAATCTACTCTGTTTTCTCATATCCTTCTCTTTCTTCATTTCCAGCTCCCCTCCATATTGTTCATACTACAAAACACCCCACTTCCTCTAAATACAACCTTATATCTAGATTAACTCACTGCTACTGTATATTGAAGATTAAAACCTGTAGGTAACTGTTAATTTGATTATTTCACTTTGCTGTATAATTCTCTTGCTTTATGCCATCTCTGATAAAAAAAAAATGTTTGTCTTGAATGACTGTAATTGTAACTGGAGCTTTTCTCCTCAGGTCTCCACTGTAAACAGGCCTTTGGCTCAGCTGGAATAACCTGGTTAACAAATGACAATAAATAAATAAATAAAAATAAGTATGCATTATTCCAGTATTCACTGCATGTATGCTATAATGTGACACCAGTCAACTGGTAAATTAAATGGACATTTTCCCTGTAGTCACAACTTGTTCATAGGTTCATAGGTTCATAGGTTCATACTAGGCTATTTGCCCGAGGGCATTTACAAGCCTAGCCCATAGTTCACCTTTAGTATGGGGAACTATACCCATTATTTTGCTGTGCCTCTGTCGAGCAGTGACACTGAGGTAATCCCTGGGGTATATCTGCGATCTCCCATCCATTGGTCAAGATTTCTCTTGAACAAGGCCAGGTGCTCTGCCTCACATATACCGATTTTATTCCACAGCATAGGAGTCTTTGGGTGATGAATCTATCCCTCCAGCACGTCCTATTAATGTTTAAGTCTCGCCCTTGTGGCTCTGATGGATCTAGATTTTTGAGGTGAAGCATATTCATCAAATCTGGGTTTGACATGGCCTTGTATGTTAGGCAAAGGTCACCTCTGAGAGCAAGCGACTGAATAGAGCTGGAGTTCTTTCAGTCGGGCAGCATAGGACAGATGTTTGAGACCCTTTATCCTTTTGGTGAGGAACTTTGTGGCCTCTCCAGCTGCTGCAAGTGTCGGGTCAGATACATTCCGAATGGGGCATTGTACTCAATCATTGGTCTGATGAGTGATGAGTATAGGAGACTATGACCTCCCTTGATCTAGATGAGAATCCCTTCATGATAAGGTGGGCAATGTAGAAGGTCTTCCTAACTACTTTAGCTACATGGGTGTCGAATGACAGACTACTATCAACCTGGGTCCCCAGGTCACTGATAACTTCTTCTGTGCTCAGTGGATTGCCACCTATTTGGTAGCTAGGGGTAACCTTGTTTTGGTATGACTATGCATTTTTTGGCATTTAACTTTAGGCCATGGCTCTGGCACCAGTTATCCGTTTCTGTGAGACCGAGACCCTTCTGAAGGATATCTGTGTCAGATGTGTTTTCTACTATGAGTTTGCAGTCATCTGCAAACTTTGTCACTCCTGTGTTTGCTTGTACTTCGAAAAGTAGATGCCAAACAAGAGTGGGCCCAGGACTGAGCCCTGTGGTACACCACTTGTGACAGGCTTTGAGTCTGACATGGCACCAGCCACTCTGACCCTGTGGGTTCTGTCACTCAGCCAGTTTGCAACCCATCTTGTGATGTATGGGTTAACATTTAAGCTGATGAGTTTTTCAATGATACCCGAGTGGGGTATTGTATCGAAGGCCTTCGCCAGATCGAGGTAGGCTGTATGGACTGCCTTTCCCTCATCAATGGCTTTGGTGACTGTGCGTTCTAATCCCATAGCAGCCAACTAAGAAATCACCAGCTGTTTAGTATACTTAATGTACATTTACATATTTCTCAACTTACATGATTTTTTGGAATGTAATGACTAATGCCCGATATGTCTGGTCCTTGATTAGCAGATAAATTACATTACTTGGAATGTAATTTATTGTCAAATCCATTATCGGAACACCTTGCTACTAATGTATGAGCACACTGTATAACTCTTCTCTGCAGCTGTACCTCTGTACCACCATGTGTTAAGAGACTGGCCCAGAATGTACCACGCTAACAGGTTGAGAGCTATGTATGTGCAACATCATCTCTAAAATAGTTGAAGTTGCTGTACTCACAACTGAAATTGTACATATTTAGACGTATGCAGTAATAGTCAGTGTAGTAATATTACCTGCAAAGTTGTTAATGGTATTTTTCTCTCTTTTACATCAATCCTTCTTTTCTTTATTTTATTAATATTATTTATTATTATGATTTGATATTAATATATATTTTTGTAATTACCTCTTATGTTGGCCTTATGTATAATTTCATATTGCTTTGCTGCTAAAATACTTTTACTAACATTATTTATTGTTGTCTTCCTCATTATATTCCTTCCTATTTCATTTGATTAATCATTATTATCGCCTATAATGTTAATACTAACATTGTTTGGTTATATTTATTCTCACCTTATGTTTATATTTATGTTCTATAGCGTAACAAGGTAGGCCAATTCCTGGCAATCCACCTACCTTGGCTCCCCAGGCCGTGGCACTGGAGCCCAGCACATCTGGGCCACAGCCTGGTGGAGGTCCTTCTTCTCCCCCTGCCCTTCCTATGCTATTGAGTAGTTCTGCCTCAGAGGCTGGGGTTGATCCCCCCTCTGGGAATGGAAGTGGAGGGGATGATTATGTCACCTATGAGGAACTGCCAGGCATGGTGCATGGGCTGCTGCACCAAACTGTCAGTGCACACTTATGCCAGATGGAGAGCATGCTGTCCATCCTGGTGGGGAAGCCTTGCCTTGCATGCTGGCATCAACCACTGCCTCCACAGAAGCAGTGAAGGAGCAGTGCTGACAGTCCCATGGGTGATGACGTGAGTCACACAGCTACAGTGTGTAACATGCACGGGACTGTGATTCCATAACACCCTCCCCAACCAAGGTGTTTACCCCCCTTTTGTGTCGCACACCAACCTTGTCTGCTGTCTTGTCTGTCTGGAAAAGCTTCCTCACCTTCCCAACTTACTTCCCCACATGTACATATGTACCTTCCCCAACATTCCACTCTCACCTTAAAAAAATGGGGACCTGTCCCAAAAAAAAAAAAATATATATATATATATATATATATATATATATATATATATATATCATCACATACATAGCATAGTTCTCCATTTTGCACACATATCCACTGGATACACGTAATTTGGTCCAATTGGCTTGACAATGCACTTCTGGTGTCCTCACCCCTTTCTCTGGGGGTGACAGTCCAAATTCAGCTAAATAATTTGTTAAAGTACACAGTCGCTGCTGTACAAGAAGTGGATAGCTATGGTTCTGTCCTACTCCCTTCCTGCACATACCTACCTGCATTTCACAATGTTTTTCCCCCCTGCTTTTGCCCCATTTTTTCCACTGTCCTATTTCCCCATTTTTCTTTTCTTTAAAGATTTTTTGTGCAATGCAGTATGGCATGATGCTCTGGTTATGTATGCTAAATAGCAGTACATTTATATATGCATTTGAGAAGATATTATTCATATTTGAAAAGTACACCTGTACCCTATTTCAAACCCAAGACCATTGCACCTGCAGAACAGTGGATCAACCTGCCACACCACACAGCTGCTAATTATCACAAGTGTTTTAATCAAAACATAGTAATGCTCATGTTGTCATTAAGCATATTTAAGAGATGCTGCACATCGCTCTGCACCACACAAATCAGCTAACAGAGTAAGAGAAAAATAATACTGTAATTGGGACTCTAGTGCAGAAATACATCAGCATAAAGCCATACACATAAGAATAAACATAAGTGAGGTATCTAATAGCAGGTACACTTGCAATTATATGTACATGCAAAAATACACTTGCTAAAACGTTAATGGAAAAACAGGATTTTAACTGGGACTCAGGTAGACAAATGCAGCTCTCCATAGCCATACACATAATAATTGATGTAAGTGAGGTATGTAATGGCAGATAACTGTGGAATTATATCAAAAATCTGTAAAAATACAACTGCTGTAACACTGACTCTGTAACTCAGTATGTAAAATGCATTGAGAACATAATAGTTTTTGGTACACATGGTCATGGTTTCAACTACAGCTGCATCTAGCACTGTATGTAGACATCAACATTATAAATTTTGATATGTATGGCTGTCTCATCACCTATTTATCCACTCAAAGCAGTACAGATGGAATGTCTGCTTCTAAATAATATAAGTCAAAGGCTTACAAAAAGGAGGACCACTCTTAACTACTCCTATTACAACACTAGAAAGTGCAGAGAATGTCAGGTCATGCATTATCCTGAATTCCCAGAGAATTTCACAGTGTGTACTGAAATTGTGGCTCAGTGATATCAGACTGCAGCCCACAATGATTTGGTAGTGATATTACAGACAACCACAGCTGCACAAGTAACATACATATATGGAGTGTGTTCTAGATACAAGGGTTGCCAGCACACATGTAATAAGGGATTACCATGTCATAACATGTGACTTGGCAGTTTCACAACCATGTGACATAATGGTTAATGTACCCCCTACCTTTTTTCTATGACACACCAAGCATTTTGCCTGTTATTCTGTTAGGGATACCTTTGGCTAACATACCTACCTTGAAACATAACCTAATTTCCAGTGGGATGGGTTCCCTCCATCTGGCACTACCTATACAACAAGGCTGCCACAGGCCCCACACTTACTCTAAAAGCTTGTTGTCCTGCAAAGTGTTCAGCCTCTCTGCCTATGGCTATTGCCTGCAGCATCAGCTTCAGCCTGTAGCATACACATCTGTATGTAAAAAGTAGCTGCTACATACTTTCTGTGATGACATAGTATCTTTACCCCAATAATTTCCACCTCAACATATGAGAAAGGGGTTGTAATCTACATTGTGGCCTTATATCTTGTTCAGTGCATGCATGGGATCAGCTGATTATACTGCAAATCAGCTGTGTAGGCTACAATTAACATTTCAGAAGCACAGATTGGTTCAGTGGTAGTCAATTGCTAATGAGAACCATGTTAAAAAGGCAAACATCAAGCTAGGGGAACCATTGTGTATGAGAGTTACTTTGCAGTGTGAACTCGGCACATTTCTATATCTGTACCTTTCAACAGAGGAGTATTGTACTCCATCAGGTATGTAACCATTTTGTTTTCAACATAATGCATATGTTTGAATATACTTAGGGGGAATGGAGTTTACATCATTCAGTCTTTCTTAGAACTGTACTGATGACATGTCATTGACCTCCAGATGTGTTACACCTACAGAGGAACTAGAGTACAGTAAGGGTATAATGCTTTGTGTTAATTAGGTACACCAGTTTCCTGGAGATTTCTCCTGATAGCAGTTGTAATAGTGCTCTGCTATTTGTTTGGCACAGTTGTTTTTATATATTATAAAGGGTGGGTTACCCCTAGGTGTCACACTACAATGAACTCCTGTGTTAAGTGTATGATCATACATCAGCATCCATCATGGCACAAACAGGAATAGCTTACTATTTCCCTACCTAATATAAAGGTTAACGACCACCTACAATACTTAGGAATATCTTTTAATACAGATGGAAATATGCAACAACAAGAGGGGTTATCGAAGTGTTGGACCACAATACAAAAAGACCTGGAAAGATGGTCTCAACTTAAACTGCCGGTTTTCTCGAGAGTGGCCATTATCAAAATGAATATTCTGCCGAGATTACTTTACGTCCTGAATGCTACCAATATTCTGATACATAATAAAACTTTTAATAATATACACTCATCTCTCTCGAAATTTATATGGCACCCTAGACCCATCAGAATAAGCTACCAAAAACTTATTTACCCTAAGGACAAAGGTGGTCTAGGACTTTCAGATTTCAGACTAATGTATGAAATAAATAGATGCAGCAGAATAATCAACATTGCCACCTTCAGAGAAGAATCAAATACTTGGGCCCCTTTGTGGGTCAAGCTTTACCACAATTATATCAAAACGCTGTCCATTAATCCCATGGCACTCCCTTTTTTAGACATCTCAGCCAAAAGAAAGTATAAAATTCAAAATGACCTATGGTCCCAAATCGAAACTACGCAAAACCTGTTTAAATCCCTAAATCTATATTTACCTTTTCTCCTTCTCCAACCCTTACACCTTAATCCTAACATTAAACTAAATGAGAAGGTGATTAACTTGAATCCATTCCTCCTGATCAAAAGTAAAACTGTCCTGGATTTTTTTGTACTCAAGTTGGATGATACTTTTTCCATCAGAAATAAACTTAAGCTTTCACCCAAGTACACCATCATGATTCGACAGTTAAAAGACATCTGCAGTAGATTCTGGATAGATATTGACATCCAGGAATACCAAATTGAGTTATGTAAGGTTTTATGGAATCTACTAATTCGTAAAAAGAAGATGGTCTCTCACACATATAAACTAATCTCTACAATCAGATGCTCAAAGGATGCTATTCACTCTGATTATTGGATAAAGCAAGACCCCTCGATTTCCTCTGAGTCTATAGCCCAAGCCATTCGGAAATCTTCCAAAGCTATTCCCCTGCTAAAATTCAGATATACCCAACTTATGATAGTAAATAACGCATACTACACCCCAGCCTTACTCAACAAGATGTACAAGGAAGTCCCTCCTTTTTGCCAATTTTGCCCAACGATGGTAGCAGATACCATTCACATTTTTTGGAGCTGCAAATGTTCATACAAGCTTTGGTGTGCCCTCAGAGTCAAATTAGAAAAAATGGGCTATGAGAAATCTATGCTGTCATGGCAATTTGCCCTCCTACATATAACCCCCGAAGGAAAGGACATTAAGAATATACACTTTCTTATAACGTCTTTTATGCTGATAAAATTCTATATCACCTTAAATTGGAAGGATAGATCTACTCTCTCTTGGGAGGGTCTCAAAAAGATGGCTGGGAAACATATTTCTGCTCACAAATTTTTGTGGTATTCCATGAGGCTAAATCCTACACAGAGGGACACATGGAGAAGGGTGTATGAGTCTATTCTAACATAATTTCACTGCATTTAAACCTTCTATTTAGATGCCTCCCATAGATGGGTTCTGTATATAGTTTGTTTTTTGTAGAGTGATTTTTGTTTGTATGTTTTATGGTATTATAGTTGTATGATAATTTGTTATGATTTAATTAAAACTCAATAAAAAGAAATTTAAAAAAAAAAAAAAAAATTTGAGAAGGGCAAGGACTCCAAGTGCAAACAGGCCTATCCCTCACCCAGTTTGGGCTTAAAGACAAGGGAAATGCCTTATTCATCTTTTACAGAGAATTCTGGTCTTATAGTATGAGTATGAGTATCACTGAGGATAACATTGCTGTTAACAATACATATTTGTTAAACTTCATTTCCCTCTGTGACATTCAAAGAGACTGAAAACATGGAACAACTACACTCCTTGAACTATCACAGCACAGATGGTTGGGAACGAAAGATGTACACGTTTTTGAGGAGAAAGAATGATTATTAGCATTCGGCCAAGAGGAACAGCAACTGTTAGAAGATGCACCAGCTGTAACTTTTGAGAATGTTAAAGGTTCTGTTATTTTTTTTAACTTACTATAATTTCTATTGCAAATAACTATATTAATAACAAGCTAATAAGGTTCATTGTTATTGGTAAAAAGGAGAGAAAAGGTATAATGGAACATTCCAACAAAAATACATAGTGGATTTGGATCTCATGGATTCTTAACTATAACACTTCTGCAGTGCAGTTCTGCATTATTAGAATACTATCTATGTTTATGTCTAAATACCATATGTGACTATTACAATGTACAATGATCTCGCTGCCTTTCCATTTGTTTTAAAAAGCAATATACTACAATGCTCATACCTTAAAAAAAAAAAAAAAAAAAAAAAGGAATAGCTTACTATTGCTACTATCCTACTTGCATCCACACCCTTTGTATGTTTACACACTGTTGAATATGACGTGTAATCAAGCAGTGAATACTGCTATCCTTCCTTTATTGATGTATCTCTATATACTGTACATCCACATGTTTAATGCTGACATGTTTTCCCATTTTCTTGTCTCTCAGGAAATATCTATCCCTGATGCTGGGTCCCTTTTACAGATGCTGAAAATGACATCATCCTGGAGGCCTTGCATCAAAACCATCAACTCCTGCTGTTCAGGGGGAGGGCAAACAGGAAAGATTGGGCAGTAATGTGGGTTGACATAGTCTACAGTGTGAAAGCTATCAGTCACCAGAGCAGGACATATGAGTAGGTGCAACACCATGCCACCAATATGATCAATGTCACACACAGAAGAGCAGCTGACTTGGCCAAGGATTGTGGTGTCACTGGTTGAGGGCCTGCAGCAGAACAACCACTGCCAGGCACTGTGGAATTCCTGGCAAATCTAGGAACACAGTAGAGCTCCCAGGCATCCATCACGCAGTATATCATGGATGTGTGTGCCACCGTTTCCACACAAGAGGAGTGTCTGGGTATGCTTAGCTGGATCAGCATTGGAATACTTTAACATTCAGTGAGTCAGGGTTTACATAGTTTTACGTGGGTGTCACATTTTTTTTTCTGGGAGGGAAGAAGGTTAGTGACACTTTGAATGTCATGCTCAGATTGTGACCAACACACCAATTAACATAGTAGCTATAGTAGCTACTGTAAATGTAGGATCTTTGGATGTATTACCCTGTTAAAGTGCAACATGTGGTGCTGTTTACATTACCTCTCCCTCAAATTTTCACAAGCCCATGAGGAATCAGAGGAGGCTGTGCTCCTGCTCCTGGTAAGCACAACACTGTTTTGTTAGAGATGTAGATTTAGTGCAATGTATTCACTAAAGTGTCATACCAGGCCTGCTGGCTGTATTGTGTACTGTCTGTGTGATTGCCAACTGCACAGATATTTTCTGACTGTGCACAGTTTACACACATATCTATGCCTTGTAGGTATGAGTACACTGATAAATTTCACAGTATTGTAAGGACATTACAGACTGCCATATGTGTCAACTTTGCAGAGTTTTGCCAAATGTCAACAGAGTATATCATTGTTGCTCATGAGATTCCTGTGTAAAGAGCTTTAAGTTACAGTTACAAGAACTACAAATGTTTGTAAGAAAGTAATGTCCTCATGTCCTGCTATATGAGGTTGACTGTTAAACAAGTCTGCAATAGTGATAGCAATGAATACAGCTTAACATATATTGTAACATAGTACTGCAGACAATAGTAGTGCAGCTATTAATGTACTGCTTTTCCCTCTTTATTACAGATGATCAGGGGTTGGTCTCTGTTCCCTTAACAGCCTGATGTCGGTGTCTCTTCAGACTCTGATGATGATAGTGGCCAAAGTGAGGCACAGTTGGGGCTGCTGGGGCTGAATCTTTCACATAAGTTGACATCCCTCTTTTGCCATCATTATCACCTTACACAGTTAGTATGCCTATGTATACCCAGTCCCCTGAGGTCACAAATATTGGACAGTTTGAGGGTGGGACATTGAACAGGAAAGCGTGGCTACTATGCCTGCACCCAAAGATCTGACAAAGTTCCACACAGCAGATCAATAGGGGTGCTCATAGGAGGCCTGCTGCCCCTCCACCACCTGTTGCAGGTGTCTCATCATGTCACTCGTTGTATGTTTAGGGTCATCATGGAGGCACAGACACATTCTGAAAGGAACTCCAGATGAATGCTCAGGGTTATGAATGCAACACAGTCTGATATCTGTGACTGCCTCCACTGCATTGCTGATACCCTGGGTCAGTTGACTGATGCATTGGAAAGACATTAGTCTGAGACAGATCACACACTATCTGTCTTGGAACCCACGTTGTCTGTGATGGAACATCTGTTTGGAGTTGGTCATCAGACTTATGGACGTAGGTCAGCAAATACATTAGCTGAGACTCCACATGGTCGTGCACAATCATGCTCCCATAGTGGCAGTACATCCAGCACTCCAGAGGGGTGTGTGCTGTCCACACCAAGATGTGGCAGGCCATGGGCTTGTGGTCCTGGGGATTCCCCTGGAGGAGCAGTCCCAGTAGACAGTAGTCACCCTCAAGTAGAAGCCCCACTTCTGACCTTGGGCAAGGAGGTGCCATTGCAACTCCTGGCAGAGCCAGTTTCTGTGTTCAGAGAGCAGTCAGTAAATTGTCAGCTCTACCATGCATGTCTCAAAACTATCCAACATACAGTCACATGGGGCTAGCACAGAGCCTGACTGTGTTCATCCAGACACTCACACCATTATCACACTCAGATGATCTGCAGAAACACACCACATTTCCATGGTCCATCTTGGCTGCTTCCCTCCCTGACTCACACACACACGCTTGCCAACCTATTGGGTCAGAGTAGGCCTCCAGCACCCCCACAAAACACTATGTGCAAGTGATGATACCTGTGCTACATCTCTGTCATCCTTGTCATTGATGCAGGGAAGTAAAGCTATATATCTGATGTGCAGTGTGACTATATAAATTACTATGTATTGGTTTCATCCATTGTTGCCTTTAACTTGCCACTTGTACTGGTTACTGATAGATATTGTATTCTGCCATTTGTAATGAGTAAACCACATTATTTTGTGTACATTACGTTGGATGATGTTGTAATGGTTGTATTCTTACACAATGAAAGGTGTCTCAGTCAACTGTTTATGTTTCAGTTTCAGGACTGTGTGGGACACACCTATGGGTCCACAGGTACAATAAACCCATAGACATCAGAACACAGGATGGCTTGGCTAACTAATGACACCAAATCTAAAATTAAGCTTAGAGACCAGGCCTGGGTAAACTGGCGTACCACCAAAGAACCCCTAGATCGCATCAAATTTCAGCAGCTTAGAAACTCAACAAAAGCATATACTACCCGTGATAAAAAGAATTATTTCCATCATCTCCAGGACGAACACCAAAATAATCCAAAGAAGTTTTGGGCAGGTTTCAATAACCTCCTTTATTCTGGGAAATCAACTACCCCTACCCCAGAAAAACTTATAGGTAAAGATCCTGTAGTTATAGCTAACTCCTTTAACTCTTTCTTCACTGGTTCATAGGTTCATAGGTTCATAGGTTCATAGGTTGGTACTAGGCTATCAGCCCTAGGGCCTGTACAAGCCTAGCCATAACAATTCCCTGGCTATTTCTTCCCACATTATTTACTTTCCTGGACCCCTGTCTAGCAGGGCAACTGACGTGATCCCTGGGGTGAATTTCCTTTCTCCCATCCAATCGTCAAGGTTCCTCTTGAAGAGGTCCAAAGAGGCACTCTGCTTGACATCTATGGGCAATCTATTCCAGAGTCTGGGGAGTCTCTGGGTCAGGAACCTATCCCTCCAGCATGTTTTGTTTATTGTGATGACAAGGTTTAGATCCCTGGAGCGTGTAGCTCTGAGGGATTGGGATTTCTTTAAGTGTAGCATGTCCAACAGCTCTGGGTTTGAGATGGCCTTGTATGTTAAGCAGAGATCACCTCTGAGTAGACGATATGCGACAGAGTATAGCTGGAGTTTTTTAAGGCGGTCAGCGTAGGGCATCTGCTTTAGGCCTGTGATTCTTTTAGTGAGGCATTTCTGAGGCCTTTCCAGTTGTTGCAGATGTCTTGAGAGGTACATACCAAATGAGGCGTTGTATTCTATAATGGGTCTAATGAGGGATGAGTACAGTGGGACAATGACCTCCTTTTTTCTGGATGAAAAGCCCTTCGTGATGAGGTGTGCACATAGAAGGATTTTCTGACTGTTGTGGCTATGTGGTTATCGAAGGTGAGACCACTGTCCACCTGTGTCCCTAAGTCTCTTATCACACTTTCTGTGTTTAGTGTACTGCCACCTATATGGTAATTCATGGATACATGTTTTTTCCCAAAGGGGATAACAATACATTTCTTGGCATTGAGCTTGAGCCCATGGCTCTGGCACCAAGCATCTGTTTCTGTAAGGCCCTTTTGTAGAGTATACACATCATTTGGGGATTCAATAATGGCTCCCAGTTTGCAATCATCTGCAAACTTTGTTAGCCAGAGTCCCTTAGTGTTGACCTGTACTTCAGAGAAGTAGATGCCAAACAAGAGCGGCCCCAGGACTGAACCCTGAGGTACTCCACTTGTCACTTGTCTGGAGCTGGATTTGGAGTCGGCTACTTTTACAGTGTGGGTTCTATCAGTAAGCCATTTAGCAACCTATTGGGTGACATAGGGATTAATGCCCAACTTAGTAAGTTTATCTATTATTCCAGAGTGGAGGATGGTGTCAAAGGCCTTGGCAAGGTCTAGATAGGCTGTGTGGACCACCTTACCCTTGTCCATGACTCTGGAGACTGATTCAAAGAAGTCAATCAGGTTCAGGAGACAAGATCGGCCCTTCACAAACCCAAACTGGGTGGGGTCCAGTGTTTGAAGGTTGCCAATGTCTTTGTTTATAAGTTCCATGATAATACGCTCCATGGCCTTGCAGATAAGGCTTGTCAGACTGATCGGACGGTAGTTTCCGGGATCCAAGGTGGATCCCCCCTTGTGGATTGGGATAACTGTAGCTCTGCGCCACTCAGTGGGCACGAAACCTGAGGTGAGGCTATGATTAAACATGACACTTAGGTGAGGTGCCAGTGAATATTGTAGTTCATGTAGTACACAGCCCGGGATGTCATCTGGTCCCATGGATGCTGTATTCTTGGCTTTAGAGAGTGCGTTTTGTACCTGTGTGGCCGTTATTACTGGAATTTGGCAATCTTCCGGTATTGAGATGGGCCATTTAGGGGGTGAGAGGGGGTGTAGTTGGCACTGAATCGATCTGCCAGGATATTGGCAATATCCTTTGGATCAGTATATTTAATGCCATTCTGTTTTAGCTCAGAGCAGATCTGAGCATTACCATTTAGATTCTTGACATAGTTATAGAATGCTTTGTGGTTGTCTTTGGAATCTTTGGCAATTTTATTTTCGTAACTAGCTTTGGAGGATTTTATGAGGCATCTCAGTTTCTTACTGAGGCTAGTAAGGAGTTTTTGCATCCTGGGATTTTCCTCTTTTCTGCAAAAGTTTCTTCCTTTTGTTGTAAACTTTGTTTATGGCAGGGGACCACCAGATTGGCTTCCTTTTTTGGATGAGAGCATTTTGGTTCTATTTGGGATGGCACGATTCATGCATGAGTGGATGTGCTCGTACAGTGCCTTAGTGTAGGATTCAGCAGTTGAACTTTCAGTTCCGTCTGCATGGGTCTTATTAAGTTTGTCACTTCTGACTTGAGTAGCATGAAGTTGGCTTTGGAGAAGTTTTTTATGGTGGTTTCTTTACTGGGGGTGGGGGTGGAATGTGTATGTTAAGGTTGATTAGCTTATGATCAGACCTGACTAACGAGGGCCTGACCATAGGTATGCAGCATTGATTTCCCATGTTGGTAATGACCAGGACTAGGATATTGGAGCACCTGGTGGGACTATGGATTAGTTGATCCAGGGCATTGGAATTTATGAATTCCAAGAACCGTTGCACAAAGGTGTTGGGACATGAGTAGTTTTCCCAGTTAATGGCAGGGTAGTTAAAATCACCCAGTATTAGGGTGTTTGGTTCTATCTTAATATTTTCCAGTATGTTTAGAAAGGTGTAGTGAGAATCTTGGGGTATGGTGGGGCATCTGTAGCAAGCTACAATTTGGATTGCAGTCTTACCTAGTGTTAGTTGCACTTGGAGAATTTCAGACACATTGTGTTGGCCAACTAGCCTGGTGGTGTAAATATCCTTGGTGAATATTGACACTCCTCCACCTTTAGTGTTTCGGTCCTGGTTTGGTGGCGAAAAGTGTGGTAAGAGTTGTAGCCTGGTATTGCAGGGGTGCTCTCTGGAGCCTTGAACCAGGTCTCAGTTACTGCACAGATATCGATGTTCTCCATTTTTAGGAGGGCCTCGAGAGTGCATTTTGAGGTTTAGACTTCTAGCATTGAGTAGCATTACCTTCAGATTTTGCATGCTTGTACCTGTTACGGTGGTGGTTTTGTCCTTTGAAGTTTGCCTAAAAAAGGCACTATTGGGGTGGCAAGAGCCTTAGCCAGTAACCTGAATCCCAGAGGTGACAGGTGCAGACCATCTCTGGCAAAGCATCGTGGTCTGTCAATCATGTCATCCCAGGCAGACAGATACTGGATCCCCTTTGAATGACACCATAAGCTTAGCCAATTGTTGAAGTCAATCATTTTATCCTTATATTGTGGTATCATTCTGGGCGAAGGCAGGATGCTACTCAGGGCTAGGGTCATACTTGCCTGGGCCACATGATCCGAGAGCTCTTCCATGTCTCTTTTCATGTAGTCCAGGGAGGTATGTCTCAAGTCATTCACTCCAACATGGACAATGACAGAGTCATATTTGTACTTGTTGTGGAGTGACTTGAGTGCATGCGTTATGTGGCGGATCCTGGCACTCGACAGGCAGCTGACTGTAATTTTCTCCTTATTCAACCTGGTGAGAGGGACATCAGTGTGCCGGACTATAGAGTCACCTATGACTAAAGTGTTAGGTACATTGTCTTGCCTTAGGGGCTGTTGCTGGGTGGCACACTGGTGTTGTGAACTATGTGACACGTTGGTTGTGATTGGTGTTTGTTTGCTTTTCAGCTTCAGAGGTCTTTGTTGCTTGGGCAGGTTACAGTTAAGGGCCTCTGTATATGTGGATTTAGTGTTGCTATATGTGGGTGTTGATGGTGCGGGTTTAGAAGGGCTATGTGTTGCTTGAGATTTAGTGTGGGTGTTAACCTTCTCCTCTTGACTGTTTAGCACAATCTTGGGTGGAGAGAGCTTTGCTTCCATTTTGGCTATGTAAATGCATCTCTCACAGGTTGTAGTGTTGGGTGGTAGGAGGAGAGGGTTGTCTGTGTACATGAGGCAATTGCTGCATTGCCCCAGTATGCCCAGATTCACCAGGTGGACAGGAGAAATCACTGGAAGCTGACCCTTGGACATGCTTGGTTTGGGGCTTTTTTTTTCTTTGTAAAGTATAGGAGCTGTTTCCTTAGCAAGGTACTTTGCAATTATAGGCTGTTTAGTGCCTACTATTAATTTATCCTTGTTAACAAGGAGAGTTCAGTGTTTGTATGAGTTTAAGGCTTCCTAGTGCTTTCCAGCAGGTATTAGAGAAAGTGCTAGTCACAGGGATGCTTAAAGGTAAGATTGAAAAGAATGCACTCTGCAGTGTGCACTAGAGAAGTTAGATGTGAAAGTAGGTAACTTGAGTTTTACCTGTTTAAAAAGTTAAGGTTTAGTGGAGAGTTACTATTTTTAAAACAGCAAGATGGATTGAAAGGGGTGGTCACTTTTGTATTTTGGTACTATGAAATACTGTAGGATGGCCAATAAATTTAAATAATTGAAGGGGTGGGATTTCAAAAATGATGATTTTGTGATTACTCACATAAGCCAGTGAAAGTAGAGAGAAATTAGATATATGGTCAGATTAACATAAGAGGCAGGCAACTAGAAAGACAGTGGTATTTCTGCCTGACTCAGAACAGAGAGAGCTGTGGTCTCTTTTGAAGTTTTAATATGCTGTTAAAACAGAATGCAAGCAAAACACAAAGTAAAGAAAACAAACTACAGTATTCAAAATATAGAAAGGCAATAGAGTAATACAAAAAATAACAGCAAACTAACCTTTCCTTCACAGCAAAGTGTAGCAGAGTCTGGATGAGCCTTTCTGTTCAGGCACTAGCCAGTCAGTTACCTACTTCTTCCACCTCCTTAATCAGTCCTACTGGAAAGAATCTACCAGCCTTTAGTTTTCAACCAATATCCACCTCCTATATTAGAACTCTACTAAAGAAACTCAAACCATCCACCCTATCGGCTGATCGTCTCCCAGCTGAATACCTACAACTAGCATCTGATGTAATTGCCTATCCCATTTCAATCCTGATAAATAGAACCATCACTGAGGCCACCATCCCCTCAATCTGGAAAATATCATACGTCATCCCTCTTCACAAGGGAGGTGCCTCTACGGAAACATCTAACTATAGACCAATAGCAATACTGTCGCCTATAGCTAAAATTATGGAAAGGTGTGTCCACAAGCAAATCCTACACTACCTCACCCTAAACAATCTTCTATCAAAAACTCAACATGGTTTTCGCCACCATCATAGTACCACTACTGCCCTCCTTTCTTTTGTTGATTCAGTAAACAATAACCGGAACAACAAATTAATTACTTCTGCTCTCTTCCTTGACCTGTCAAAAGCGTTTGACATGGTCAATCACCAACTAATGCTCCACACCCTTGAATCCCTTCACCTCGACAACCTGGCCCTAAGTTGGTTTAATGCTTACCTTTCTGGCAGAAAACAAGCAGTCCAGTGGCAAAGTACACTATCTAACCTGCTACCAAATACCATAGGAGTTCCCCAAGGCTCTATACTTGGTCCCCTTCTCTTCTCTGTATTCATAAATGACCTACACTCAGTCATCTCCCAAGCAACCTGCATTCAATATGCAGATGACTCCACTCTGATCTGTTCTGATGTCCCTCTCCATAATCTCCAAACAGTCACCCAACACTGTTTTGCGGCAGTTGAAAAATGGTTTTCTGAAAAGAAATTCATCCTAAATCCCAAAAAAACCAAGCTACTTCTAATCTTCCCCACGTGTCGAACCCCCATAGGGCTTTATCCACCACATTCTAAAAATACGACCTTTCAAGTTCAATCCATCAATGGCACCATCATCGAGCCTGTCACTAACACCAAACTGCTAGGTGTTACTATTGATCACAAGCTCAAATTTGATGTTCACATTAGTCAAACTATTAAGACAGTAAACAAGAAACTAGGCTCCTTGTACAGAATCAAGAACTTTCTTACTTCGTATTCCAAACTAACTATAGCACGGTCACATCTTCTCTCCACCCTACTGTATGCCTCCCCTGTCCTCTTTCCTCAATAAAAATGAGCTCAACAAACTCTCAGTCGTTTATAACCACATCGCTAGATTTGTTACTGGTTCACCTTACCGTACTCATCACTGCCTTAACCTAAAGAAACTGGACTGGTTAGAACTACCTAACCTTCTTAAATTCAACCAACTTATAGAAGCATTTAAAATAATTATGGAACCTGATAAAACTCCCTCTCTGAACAAACTCCTGACCCCCTACTCCAACCTTAATTGCCTCCGATCTTCTAATAGTGTCCTGGTACAAACCACGTAATCAAATAACTCAGGAGGTGATGCTATCTATGCCAATTCTATCGGAAAGCTCTGGAATTCTCTTCCTAATAACCTAAGACTTTCAACTTCCCTCAGCCAGTTTAAAACTAGTCTCAAGTCACTACTTAAGACCCAGTGGTTATGCCCCTGTGAAAATCCCGACTGATCAAAAAACTGCCTTCCACCCACACACACTTATGTAATTAATCTCCACCTATAATCTCTCTGGCCCCCTTTAGACCTTTTCTCTAATTCACGTGGGTCCTCATAGATGGCCCCCTCCGAATAACCATAGAATTGACCTGTGAATAACCTTATATCCTTCTCCCTAGTGACCTAAGCTCTAACCTCATCACTTCTTAACCTACCCTAATATCAGGGTTTTTACTCCTCATGTATTTGTGTAATTAAATAAAGTGTATTAGTAACTAGTATCCCTGAACTTTGTATGCTATGATTGTTCCTTATGATGTCTATGTAGTGTAGTTGTTTTTTCTTTTTTTTTTTCTTTAAATCTGGAGCTTTTCTCCCCGGGTCTCTGCTGAAAAGGGATATGTATCCAGTCGGACTAACCCAGTAAACAAATGTAAAATAAATAAAATAAAAATAAATTAAAATATGTGCATAATAGGCTAACAAGAACAATGGTTCTTTCACCCTAGTCATGCATCCCTAATCTCTGACAAGGTCTGATACCCTTGATAAGTGTAAGCAGGGTTTGGGAGCTGCGACATCTACAAGCTGTGGCTTGGGAGATGAACCATCTACAATTTCCCTGTGTCCAACTGACACATGTCCTAAACCAGTTATGTTTGGCTTGTTCTGCATCGCATTGTGTAACTTACAGTGGAAATGTGCTTCACATGGATGGGAAGCCTGTTACATATAAGGTGTAGTCTCTGAGTTACATACCTGTCTTTCCAGCATGTCCTATTTATACCACAGTCAAGGTATAGGTGTGTAGAACAGGTAATTCTCGTGTTAGTCCTTTCTTGAATATACAGGAGGTACACAGTGGGATATGACACCTCCCTGTATGGCAGCCATACACCTTCCCTCTGAAGCATGTAGGAGACAGAATACACAGTTACAACCTTGACACAGTCTGCATAGGACATGGTATGTACACTGTGTATTGGTTTGCTGTGGAACGTCTGTGTCTGTTACAGTTGTCAGATATGCCTATGTAGTTACATACCAAAGGTAGACTTGCACTCATTGATAGATGTGAAGAGTGCCAAATACAGTGTAACAATGACATTCTGGGATTTACATGCCATACCTTTCCTCTATAGGTTGTACAGCATTGAATGAATCCTCACATCTTACCAATCCATAAAAGTCAAAGGCTAGATCACTGTCAATGTCCATATGTACTTGACTACTTCGTCAACTGTTGCAGGTGTGTGGACACTGCAGTATTTACCAGGGGTGGATGTCTTCCCAAAGGATAGTATTGTACATTCCTTGGCATTTAATAACTGTCAATGTCAACAACTGAATGAGTGTGTCAGCCATCCTGGATAACTGTTGGTTTTGTGTGGGATTCAGTAACAGCTCCTAATTTTCAGTCATCTGAAAATGTATCCAGTCTGAGATCACTGACCATGGCTGTGACTGCAGAAAAGGGAATGGCTAGAGAGGTAGTCCCATGAATGATTTGTGAAAGAAGTCTACTGGTGACTGGTTTCATTGTAGCAGTAGACTACCCAATGCTGTCATCATGGATAATGATGGTCAAACACTTGGCTACCCACTGGCTGACATACTAGTTTGTAAATATCCTCTACAGATTTTCAACAATGCCTGATGTCCTAATAGTGTCAAATGCCTTGTCACACCATGGTAGGTGGAGTGTCTTATTTTCCCCTCATCTATTGCATAGTTTAACAGTCAGTGAGGTCCACCTGTTAAGATAGGCATGATCTTCCCTTGACCAACACAAACTGGGTTTGGTCCAATGTCTGTAGGTGTACTACATTGTTACTGATCATTTCCATGATAATTCTTTTCATGGTTTTTAATATCAGACTACCGGGACATCTGGGGACAGTGCCTGTCACTGCATGCTAGTTGCCCTGTAATTCCATCATGGTTTCCAAGAAAATTGTCATCCAAGGTGTTTGCATCTGTACAGAACATGGGTGAACAATGGAGGGGAAAGTAATACATAAACCCTGTGAAGGTAAGGAGGTTTTTTTTACAGTTATTCTGCAGCTGGACACTACTTAAGCAGTGTGTACTGAAATGACACAATTGCCTTGTGAAGAATGCTGAAAATAGGGGAGTCCTTTGAATTGCTGGTGCCTGAAAACTACTACTGGCTGGTCTCACTACAAGCAAAATGTTAGTACCAAGCTCAGGATGAGAAGCAGGCCACAGCCTGTTTGTTTATTCACATAGTTGTCCCACGTCATGTAAGGCTCCATAGGCTTGACATACCCTTTTCCAGGAAGATGCCTTGATTAGCAACCAGAGCAACCATTTGAGTTTTCATGGATTATGCCATGTGTTCTGGGGTTGTTAGGATTTCACTAGGGTACTGACCAGATGGTGTTTAGGAGCACAGCTGCAGCATTAGAATATATTGTTCAATGTCAGGTGACAGACATCCAAGGTTGCTCAAATAAGCACCACAGCAGCAGTGATCCATGTTAGGTGACAATTTCACATCAGTTCATGCAGCCTGACTTTCAACAGCTTAATGGTACACATCTGCATGAGATGGATCTGAGGCCTACTGGTGAGGATTGGCCACCTTTGGCCAAAGTGTGTCTACATCTAGCATGTCCTAGGTATGTCATACTGTACATTTATGTTACTGCAACAGATGTCTGTTCCCACATCATGTCACACTACATCCAGTTTGCTGTCTGGTTGTTTGACAGGCATTGCAGAGTTGCAAGGCCAAAGTTATGACTGCAGGGTTGAACAAGTTCTCTGTACATGCATGGACATCCCCATCATTACTGCAAGGAGTACCTACCTACAGTGTGTTTGATGCTGGCAACCCCAAGGGTGTAGCACTATAACCCTAACTTTGCTGGATTTGTATATTTGTAGGTATGCTGTTGTGACCTTGTCTAATAATAGGATTATGGTTAATTCAAGGGCCACATGCCTGGCAAATCATTGTACTCACTCAAGCACTGTCAGGTGCTGTTTTACCCTAGGAGAGCTACATGAAGGTGATAGCATGTTACATTTCAGCATCTGTCAGGCCACAGCCTAATGATGGCCTGCTGTGATGTACACACAAGCAAGACTCTGTTGCTAATGGCATTATCAATGACTGCTGATGAGATGTGGAAAGTGCCCCACCCCTCTATTCCTATGACACACAAACACTATGAGTAAGAGATGTGACTATATTACAAACTTTGATTCCCTGGTGTCTCACACACCAGTCAGTACATATGATATGATATGACCTGCATGTGTGGAGCTCCTTACTACACACATACACAAACAGACACCTCAGAAACTCAAATGCAAGCTCACTACACATAATCATATCTCTGTAAAACACAGTACACATAATAGCTCACACACCACTGTCTCACCAGTGAAACACCTGAGGCAAAACACAAAATTAAACCTATTAGTCATAGGTGATTACATCATGAGACACATTGCTGTCCCTCTCACCAGGCTAAACATGGGAAAGGTCACAGTTAGCTGTCTGTGAGGTTACAAGATTTTCTATACCGCACATGCCCGCAAGTATGTCAACATTAGGTAACATTATGACATCATAGTTTCTGGATGTGTGTACAATTTGAGACATATCTCACTGGACTGCATGCAAAGACCTGACTGAGTTTACAGACTCTGTGTCTCCAGCAGGTATGCTCATAGCCTTCAACTACATTTGACCTTCACCTAGAATGATGGATCAATATACATGGAAAATGACTGAAGTCAACAATTAGCTGTGTGTGTGGTCTCATTGTAAGAGGATCCACTACATGTCAGCCTGGGATGACTTGCTCAACAGACCTCTATGCTTTTCCAGAGATGGTCTTCACCTGTCATCCCTGGGATTTTGTGTGCTGGCCAAGGCTGCTGACATCCTCATAGTGCATTCTATAGATGGTGTCTCAAGGGAAAACTTTCCAATGAAAAATGCCATCCTCAAAAAAACATCACAGTTATGCTGCTACATGCTAGGAATGCCAAGACTGAACCCACTCACTGGAACATGTCCCCACTTTGGAATATGTAGACATTTGCACAGTCCCAGACACCTGGTTTAAGGCTGTGGACAACACCACAGCCATACCAGGCTACACATCCTTCCATATGTTCAGACCTCAAATTGACAGTGTGCAAATTAATGCAGGTGGTCTATACATATTCATTAAAGATAGATACACATCCAGATTGGTTACAAAGTGTGATTCCCTTCAGACACTGCAGGTGCTACTCACTGCTGGAAAGGCACTGACCCCATTGCCAGCTACAGGAGCAACTCCATGACTCAGGACACCCATTGTACTTATTTGAATCTACTTTTGTCTAGCACAGTACATCACAACACAATGGTTTGGATTGAATTTACCTATCCACCAGCAGTATTGGCTACTCATGCTCAAACTCACTTGCTCAAAGTTTAGTCTACGTCCTTAACTACAAGGCCCTGAACCAGTGTTGTGACATCCCCACAATGAGAGACAATGAACTGCATCAGGCACTTACAAATATGGGTGGCCACTGTAGCACCTCCATTGTGAGGCCCTCCCTAGTTAGATCGGGCCACAAATCGGTCTCATTAAAAGTCAGTATCACACCTGAACTTCCTCCCCCCTTGCAGCAATTACAGTTATAAACTTCAACCAAGCAAATTATAACCTCCTATGGGATTGCAATAAAAGCTTGACTGTACCACCCCCCCCCTCAGATGGAATAGGCAACTATATTGAGCTCTACAACATTGATTTATCTAAACACCTGTACAACTGCACCGACTCAGCTGTGCCTGACAGGTGTAAAACAAGCTCCTTGTGACACAGCAAACCTGCCTGTTGGACAAGTGCCATTATCATGCTGTATAATAAGAGGTGAACATTGCTGTGTGACAGTTGAGAAGAGGGAGCCCCCCAACATGGAAGCACACCCTCCTCAGCCAAAACAAGCAAATACTGTTCTTGTGATGTTCTGTAAAAGAAAGTATTTGACAAAAGTAGCCTCCTCCACAAAGGGCAACCATAAGGCATAGTGTAGTTACATGTATAACCTAAGATGAAAGGCCCAGATTGTTAGTAAACTTGTACATCACGATACCACATATAATGAGCCTGTAGACGTAGCTAACCTTTTGTCTGACAGGTTCTGTGACAACATCACTCCCTTGTCCCCACTACACATACCATATGGCATCCCTACAACTTGTCCCATACCTTCTACATCTGCAGGGCAGGTCATAAATGGCCTCCCTAAGGATGAAACACAGCATCTATTGGACCTGCTAATATCCCAGGCTGCATCCAAGATGGGATCAAACAAGGATTACTAACAGCATTGTGAACTCCTTGTAACCATAGTGTAACCACCAGCTGCATCTCAGCTCAGGGAAATGGCAACTGTTTTCCCCTTGCACAGAGGTAGTGCATCCACCAACCATGGGAACTATAAACCTATTAGCTTTATTTATTTATTTATTTTACATTTGTTAACCAGGCTAGTCCAGCTGGATACATGTCCATTTTCAGTGAAAGTCCGCTACAGTACTAAATAAACATATTAAAGATAAAACTAAAATATTTTCAAAATATACAGAAATAAACTAAAGTAAAATGAAACATAAAAATTACCAAGATATGATAGAATAAAGATACAAATTGAAACTACTGCAATTATGTATGGAATATAACTACAATTCTAGCATGGTCAGAGATTAAGTTAACGTTACATACACAGTTGCAAAATAAGGAAGGTTGAAGAATAAGTTCTTAAAAAGAACAGTCAAGCTAGGAGAGGAAGTCTAATTTGCTAAAGTGAGGGAGTAAGAAGAAATGGGTATAGAGGGAAAAGATAGTATGGGAATAAAGGAAATGAAAAGAAAAAATGGTTAGTCAGGGTAATGGCAGGAGCATAGCCAGTGGTTGAAAGGAAGTTAGTTTTGAATAGTGGGAGAGATGGAAGTAAGGTCTTTTGGTAGTTGGTTCCATACTTTACCCACCGAGTTGGAGAATAAGGTGTCGCCTGCTAAGTTATTAGATAAGGAAGTATGAATCAGTATTTTGTTAGAGGAGCGTAGACTCCTCAGATTGTTATAAGGCTTTATGAGGTGGAGAGCATAGGAGTGTTATTATAAAGGGCTTTGTGGGCAATAGTAAGTTGGTTAAATGTTATTAGTTGAGGTAGCTCTAGCCACCCTAGTTTTTAAGTTTAGACAGTGGTGAGTCCTATATGGAGGCTGTAGATAGTTTGTTGAGATTATATTTGGAGAGATTAGTATAAATGGGGGAGGCATATAATAGGGTAGATATTAAGTGGGTTCTAGCTATAGTAGTTCTGGCTTCAGGAGTTAGGAAAGATTTTATTCTGTAGAGAGAACCTAGTTTTCTGTTAGTAGATTTAATTGTAGCGTTAATGTGGTTATCAAATTTTAGTTGATTGTCAATTGTAATACCTAAGAGTTTGGTGGTAGGTTCTGGATTGATAAGGGTACCATTATTGGATGTAAGTATGAAGTTAAGGGAGGGAGACAAATGTGTGTGTGTAAAAAGCAGGAGTTTGGTTTTCTTAGGGTTGAGGAGGAGACAATGGTTAGAGAACCAATGCTCAATTGTTGTGAAGGTTATTTGTGTAAGAGAGTGAAGTTCAGATTGTGTTGAGGCAGAGCAAATAATGGTGGTGTCATCTGCATATTGAATGTAAGTTGATAGAGGGGTGGCTAGATGGAGGACGTTAATAAAAATGGAGAATAGTAGAGGACCTAGTATAGACCCCTGTGGAACCCCTATAGAGGTGGGTAGGAGGTCAGAGAGTTGGTTATGCCAGAGAACAGCCTGTTTTCGGTTATCAAGGTAGGATGTGAACCAGTTTATGGCAGGATTGTCAAGAGAGAGAGATTTTAAACGATGGAGGAGCAGTTGATGATTGACCATGTCAAATGCTTTGGACAGGTCTACAAAGAATGCTGAAGAAAGAATATTTTTATTGCGGTTGATGTTGATAGAGTCAATGAAGGATAGTAAGGCTGTGGAAGTACTATGGAATGGCCAAAAGCCATGTTGACAGTTAGTTAGGAGGTTATGGTGTAATAAGTGGTTTAGTAGCTGCTTGTGGATACATTTCTCCATTATTTTTGCAAGAGGGGATAGTAATGCTATGGGGCAGAAGTTGGAATATTCCAAAGAGTCACCACCTTTAAAGAGAGGGATAATATGTGAGATTTTCCAGATAGATGGAACTACACCTTCTTCTAAGGTCCTATTAATAAGTATGGAGATGGGGTAGGCGATGGCTTTTGCACCTAGTTGGAGGTATTCAGCTGGTAGGTTGTCAGCTGAGGGGGTGGAAGGTTTTAGTTTCTGAAGCAAGGATGAGATATAAGAGGTGGGTATAGGTTTGAGGTGGAATGGGGTGGAGTGGGGCTGGGGGTAGGGAGTTTGGAGATATCAGAGCATTGTTGGTTTGCTAGTTTAAGTATAGCTGAGGTGAAGAAAGTGTTAAAGGCATTGGCAGTTTGTAATGGGCAGTCAGGGGTAGAGCCTAGTGGATTTGGTGTGGCCACTTTGCCAGGGGAGATTAGCATATTAATAGCAGTCCAAAATTTTTGAGGTTGATGAAGGGATGATTGTTGTAGCTGAGTGTAAAAGTTCTTTTTGTCTTGCAGGATAGCTTTTTTGTGATGTTTCTTTTTTGTCTAAAAGCTAACTGATCAGTTGTGTTTTTAGTGGTTCGCCATTTAGCCCAGGTTTTATTTCTGCTAAGGATAAGTTTCCTAGTATTGTTTGAGAGCCATTGGGCTGACTTAGATTTGATTCTTATTGTACGCATTGGGGCATGATGTTCAAGTATAGTTAGAAAAGTATTATTGAAGTAACTAACAGCATCATCTATAGGGAGAGACTTAAGAGGTGACCAGTTAATTTTCATAAGTTCATTTTGAAAGTTTTGCAACAAAATGTTCTGACTAAGCTAGGGATGGTAAGGTTAGTTTTATGCCTGATAATGTATGTTAGTGAGTGGTCACTAAGGCCACTGGGGAGAGTTCCTGTTGTATACATTTGATGTGGTCTATTTGTTAGTATCCAGTCAAGTAAGCTTTCCTTATTATTAAGTTTGTTTATTCTTGTAGGGGAGTTAATGGTTTGAGAGAAGCCATATAGGTTTAAGAAGGTGGAAGGATTGGTTTGTTTGCATAAATTCCAGAAAATGTTAAAGTCTCCTAAGATAATTGTTTCCTTATGGAGATTTAGAGAAAGCCAATTTAATAGGTCTTCTAATATAGTGGGTTTTTTCCCCTGGGGGAAGATACGTGCAGAAAATATTAATTGTTTTGTGAGGGTTTAGCTGCAGTTTCGAAATTATTATATCAGCATTATTTTCTGATGGTAGGTTATATGTTGTTTTACTAATGAGCATTTTGCTTCTATAGAGAATTGCAACCCCGCCACCTTTTTTCTTTAAGCGGTCCTGTCTGAGGATGTTATAGCCTGGGGGGTAACTTCATTATCTTTTATTGAAGGTTTAAGCCATGTTTCTGTTAGGCAGAGGATGTCAAACTGTTGAACATCTAGAAGAGCATTAATTAGTGGTACTTTATTACAGATGCTACGTATATTTAGATGGGCAATTGAGAGTGATTTGGGGGGTTTAGTGGATGGTGTTGGTTTTATTTGGAATTGATTGCATTTAGTGGATGTTGGGGATAAGTTTGGGCCGGGATTGGGGTGGATGTCACCATCTAATAGTGAGTGGGTTGATAAAGTATTATAATATTGCGGGGTTTTGCATTAGTAGTCAAAATATATTCTGGTGATATGATTTGGGTATTTAATGTGAGAGAGTCGGTGATATTTGGCTTGAAGGTAGGAGGTATTGTAGATGGCATTGAGATAACTTACGGCCAGAGCTAGGGGAGCTGTCAGGGTATGTTTGTGAGGGATAGTAAGAAAAAAAGGAAGGGTTGTTCATAGGAGGTTAAGAGATAGGTAGATGTGAGAGTAGTTAAGAGAGTTAGTAGTAATAAATGTTGGTATTGGCTTGACATGTTTAGAGACTGTAATAGGTTGTGAAAGTAAGAATTAGGGAGGAGTTGTTTTAAGAGTATGGTAGGTGGGAGTTTTATAAGGTAGGGGGGTGGGGGAGGGAGGGAGGGGTTTATTTTAGAGGGGAGTAGTAACAATTACAGGGTATAAGTGTGGGAGGAGGTATGATTGGTTATTAGGAGGAAGGGGAATGTCTATGAGGGTATAAATGTAGAGGTGCTAGGGGTGGGTGGGATTTGGGGGCAGGGTAGGAGAGCAGAGTGAGCCGAGAGGCGATGGAAGACACAAGAGAGTGTTATAGCACAGTGAAAAAAAAACAATCTATAAAGTGGGGGAAACAGCAGGTAGGTATGTAAGAGGTAAGGGTAAAAGTCCAGTGAGAAGTTCTGTTTAGAATTTAGCCTCAGTGATTACCCAGGTTTGGAGTGATGCAGTAGAGTAGAAGGATGTTCTGGCAGGGTCCAGAGAAAGTGAAAAGCAAAATGGGTTAGAGAAAATAGATACGGGAACAGGACAAAAGTAAGGTATTGGAGAGTGTAGCAAAGGTTGAAAAGGGAGTAGATAGATTTGTAAAAGGATGCGGTAGTCAGGTCAGTAACAAAACTATGCAGGTGAGAAAGGGGTAATAGAGATAGGGAGTGAGGAAAAAAGTGTAGTGAGTTATAGTAATAGCTAAGAGGGGGGTGTTAGATAAGAGTCAGCACTAGTATAGTGGAGGGGACAGGGGCTATTGGCTGCTGGCAGTCCTGTACAGGTAGCTAGACTTCTAGACCTGAGTCTTGTCCTTAGGATTAAACAAGGAGGAATAAAACATACTTTCACAGTCTGTAATGGATGGTATCGTAGAAGAGTAATGGAATTGGAGCTTAAAAGGCACAAGTTCAGGTTTTTTAGGTGGGTAGAAGGCAGTTAGGTAGGTGCTTGCAGGGTCCACCCAGTCAGACTAGTAAAAAAGAAAAATATAAATAGTGGAGGGAGAAATAAAGATAAGGCAAACAGTGTGCACAGTATAGAGCACATTCAAATTGCTAGTAGTCATACACTTAAACAAGTTGGTGTAAAAACATGTACATTAAATAATTTGCTGTAAGAAAAGCAGATACTAATTATTCATATTTTGAAACAAAAATGGCAATAAGAGAAAACATAGGTTAACAAGATATGTATAACACAATATTTTAACTGCTCATGTGGCCAAATAGGACTGAGTAACTAGCAAGAGAGGTTGAGCGCTTAGCGATGCTATATTTGCTTTAATGTAGTTAAATGTATCAAAGTGGCATTGTTTGTGTGTGAGCGTTGGACAGCCAGAAGCTCAAAAATACAATGTTACCACCTTAGGTAGAGCAAATTCTAAGATTGCGAAAAAGGTAGGATAGGTTGGCAGAGATAAAGTCTGTGGTATCAGCTAGTTAAGGAAGAAGGTATAGAGCTTAACTAGCCATATCTGTAAGCTCTTGGGGCATATTATCATGGACGTGATCAGCAAAGATATATGTATTCTACAAACAGCTGGCCCTACCTGAGGGCACTGCCACCTGAAAATGACATACTTATAACCTCCATGTACTCTTCCCTCAGAAGGCAGATATTTGAGTGCAATGGCCATTTTGTCAGGTACCTTTCCAAGCACTCGTGGCAATTGCACACAACATAAAGGTTCCTCACAAGGAAACTTTAGGCCTTCAGTATCTGTCCTATGGGGATCGTCTGACATAACAGTCATTGTAGCCTGAGTGAAATAAACTTCTCAGAGATGATCTCCACCTTGCATTCAGGACAATGTCTGACCCTGCTTTATTGGAAATGCTGCATATATGTAGGTGGAATGGTACATGGTTTACTCGCTGTAAGGACATTAACCTAGTGACATTACTAACACATGCTGGTGGGAGAAAAATGTCTACCAGACTTTAACAAACCTTTGAAATAGAGCCCCACCTAATGCCAAGCAGAGCACCTCATTGGCTCTATTCAGATGCAATCTGCATGATTAGCTGGGTGAGTATCATTTCACCAGAAGGCTTCTTGGCCTGTGTCCCTCATGGACAGGGGCAGAATGTGCTGATCATGTAAATAAGGGTAAGAACTTGGATTAGATTGTAAGGGCCATAGGGCCATTAAACTAGTAAACTCCAATGATCCTATGATCCCATACACTGGCGACAGTGAGAATAGCACCACTATCAATTCGTGTTTACAGAGCACTGCACAGAACACACACACTCTAAGTTGGCAGCAATTAGATTAAAACCCTTATCTAATTGTACACACTATAGATCACAGTAATAAATGCATGTGCCAAAGCTCAAGTCTGCTATGAACATCTGTTTAGGTAATCTTATGCTAGATGCCATCAGAAGCCCTTGTTGTGATGAGAAATTTGGAGGCCCATGTCACCTGGTACTACCTGGAATTTGGAGGCCCATGTCACCTGGTACAACCAAAGTACTGCAAAAGCCTACCTCATATGTATTTTGTAAGGAGGTTGCAAACACACACACACACACACACACACACTCACACACTCACACACACACACACACACACACACACACACACACACACACACACACACACACACACACACACACACACACACACACACACACACACACACAAGTGGTTTGGAGTGAGATTAGAACCTCTAGCTGTCTAGCCTTACACACTGCAGATCACAGTAGTTATCACACATGGCACAGCTGAAGTCTGACATTAGAATGGCACTTGGCAGTCTTATGGTACATGATATCAGCAGGTCTTGTGGAGGACAGGAATTTGGAGTCTGGCATCAACTGCAAGGCCAAAAAGTGCAGAACCATTGCAGTGTGGTAGTCAATGAGGGATTCTCATTTGTTTGGCAGGGAGATACACACACACACACACACACACACACACACACACACACACACACACACACACACACACACACACACACACACACACACACACACACACACACACACACACATACCAACTGGCCTGGAGTCAGATCAGAACTCCTACCTATCTAGTCTTACACACTGCAGATCACAGTACTTATCACACATGCCATGGCTGAAGTCTGTGTTATACATGACTGTAAGTGACCTACTTGTGGAGTACATAAACTAGCCTTGTGTTGTACAGCATGTGTGGCCTATAGAGTGACATTATTTAAATTGCTTCTTACTGTATCTAGTAGCCTAGCAGTCAGATAAATGTTTCTTATTCTAACTATGTGGGTACAGTTGCCATTTTGGACATATGTGACTATTTGCGTTTGGATGATTTGGATGTGCAAGCCTGTGGGCCACAACAATGTGCCCTGTCAATGCATGCGTAGACAACATTATACATTACACCAACTGTTCACCTGTTTGTGTATGTTTGGTGACATCCAGCAGGCACAGGGGCTCTAAGTGGATTATCTAGTTTTGAGCCCTTACTTTTGGTCATTTGAGCAACATTTTATATATATATATATATATATATATATATATATATATATATATATATATATATATATGTCATAGTGCTGCTTTACTCATCATTATCATGGTTTGTAGGACAATGCAAATATACATACACATATAAATAATATATAGTTATGTATATAACAAGGACCTATATAAAACTAGAGGTGTGTCTATGTGTGTGTGTGTGTGTGTGTGTGTGTGCTTTATATATATATATATATATATATATCTATATATATATATATATATATATATATATATATATATATATATATATATATATATATCATATCTGTTATGTAGATATATGTGGAAAGAGATGTATGTGTGAATATATATATATATATATATATATATATATATATATATTTTTTTTTATTTTAATAATTTTTAATAATTTTAATTATAAAATTATATATATATATATATATATATATATATATATATATATATACATATGTGTGTGTGTGTGTGTGTGTGTGTGCGTGCATCTATTTTGGAAAAAAAATCCTATCTCTCTACTTGTTTCCCACCTTTCTATAACAAGTAGAGTCCATTTTTCAGATTTTGCTGAATTCTGGGCTGTTTTGTAGTTTCTGTGTTGCACAGATCTTACTAAGATGGAAGGAAGCTTCTCTTTACATCAGTGAGAGTGGTGAGCTTTGAGCAGCCTATCTTTCACTGGAGGAGTGGTTTCAGCTCAGAATCTGTAGTTTTTTTGGCCATTTTGTGTTATTTCTATCTCTTTCATCTTTCTATTTAAAACCTCTTGTTTACGAGGTTTTGCGCATTGCGCAGTGCCGTTTAAGAAGGATTAAACTATTCCTGGTGCCAAAAAGTCTGCTCTTCTAATTTTCTCTTACAACTAGCCAGTTTTCTAGTTTTAGCACTCAAAACTGTACTCAACTTTCCTCACTTGTTAGGAGGAAAATAGTTTTTAGTACTTAAATTAATAAGCACCTATCCAGGCATGTCTAAGGATCAGCTCTCTGTATTTTCCCCAGTCCACTAGATGAATCTGGGCAAATTATGGCAATGTAGCAATTGTCTCATATACACTAACATCACTCACAGTGAGAGATGTACTTATATAGCCAAACTGGAAGCCAAGCTCTCTCCAGCCAAGACTGTACTAGAAAGTCAAGAGGAGAAGGTAAACACCTGCACCACACCACACTCAACACATAGTCCATCAAAACTACACCACCTAAACCCACACAAAGTAACACAAAGCACAGACCTACATTCGCGGAGGCTCTCAATAAAAATCTGCCCAAACAACAGAGACCTCCAAAGCTGAAACGCAAACACCCACCACCCTCCAACGCTACCCAAATAACACATAGCCCACAAAATCAGTGTGCCACTCAACATCAGCCCATTAAACAAAACAATGTACCCAACAACTAGTCATAGATAACTCTATAGTCAGGCATACTGATTTCCCACTCACCAGACTAAACAAGGAGAAAGTTACTGTTAGCTGCCTGTTGGGTGCCAGGATTCACCATATAATGCAAGCACTCAGGTCACTCCACAGCAAGTACAAATACGACTCTGTCATTGTCCATGTTGGTGTGAATGACCTGAGACATACCTCCATGGACTACATGGAAAGAGACATGAGGGAGCTCTCAGATCATGTAGCCCAGGCAGGTATGACTCTAACACTGAGTAGCATCCTGCTATCGCCAAGAATGAAACCACACTACAAAGACAAAATGATTGACTTCAACAATTGGCTAAGCTTCTGGTGCCATTCTAAGGGGATCCATTGTCAGTCTGCCTGGGACAACATGAGCAACAGACCACAATGACTTACCAGAGATGGCCTGCACCTGTCATCCCTAGGATACTGGATACTGGCTAACGCTCTTGCCAATCCTATAGTGCCTTTTTTAGGCAAGGTTCAAATGACAAACTCACCACCGTAGCAGGCAATAGCAAGCAAAATCCGAGGGGAATACTACTCAGTACTAGAAGTCTAAACCTAAAAAATGCACTCACTTGAGACACTCCTTAAAATTTAGAACATCAACATCTGTGCAGTGTCAGAGACCTGCTTCAAGGCTCCAGAGAGCACCCCTGCATTACCAGGCTATAACTCATACCACACATTTTGGCCACCTAACCTGGAACGAAACACTAAAGGAGGAGGTGTGTCCATATTCATTAAGGATATCCACACCTCCAGGCTAGTTGCTCAACATAATGCATCTGAAATTATCCAAGTGCAACTAACACTGGGAAAGACTGTGATCCAGGTTGTAGCTTGTTACAGATCCTGCACCATGCCCCAGAATGCCCATTCCATGTTTCTTGATATACTGGATAATATTAAGGTACAGCCCACTACCTTAATAATGGGTGATTTCACCTACCCCACCATCATCTGGGAAAACTACTCATGTACTAACTCATTTGTTCAACGCTTTCTGGAATTTATAAATTCAAATGCCTTGGATCAGCTCGTCCATATACTCACCAGGGGCAGCAATATCCTGGACCTGGTCATTACCAATATGAGCAACTGATGTTCCACACCAGAGGTCAACTCCTCGCTGGTCATTTCTGACCACAAACTAATCACCCTAGACATCAATAGCCCGCCCCCACCCCCCATTAAGGAAACCACCATAAAAAACTTCTCCAAAGCCAACTTCGTACTTCTTAAGACAGAAGTGGCAAGCTTCACAACACCCATACAGATGGAAAATAGAGGTACGACTGCTGAATCCTTTACAGATGCACTGTATAAGCACATACACGAGTGCATGGATCGTGCCATCCCCAACAGAACCAAGATTCTATCCTCCAAAAAAAGGAAGCCAATCTGGTGGTCACCTGCCATAAACAAACTCTACAACAGAAGGGAGAAGCTGTTGCAAAAAAGAGTAAAATTCCCTGATTGCAGGAACTCCCAGGTCAGCCTCAGTAAAAAGCTGAGATCCCTCATAAAAACTGCCAAAGCTAGTTTCAAAAATAAAATCGACACTGATTCTAAAGACAACCACAAAGCATTCTACAGCTATGTCAAGAATCTCAATGGCGACATTCAGATCTGCTCTGAGCTACAGCACAATTGCACTACATATACAGAACCAACTGATATTGCCAACATCCTGGCAGATAGGTTCAGTGCAAACTTCACCCCCCTCACCCCCCCCCCCAAAGGGCCCATCACTATACTGGAAGAATGCAAAGCTCCTGTAATCATGGCTGCAGAAGTAAAGACCACACTCTCCAAAGCAAAAAACATAGCATCCATGGGACCTAAGAACATCACAGTTAGCATTCTGCATGAACTACAGAACAAACTGGCACCTCACCTAAGTACCATGTTCAAACATAGCCTCACTTTAGACTTTGTGGCTACTGAATGCACACAGCAACGGTTATCCCACTCCACAAAGGGGGTGCCACCACAGACCCTGGGAACTACTGCCCCATTAGCCTGACGAGCCTGGTCTGCAAGACCATGGAATGTATCATATTGGAGCTTATAAACAAGGACATAGGTAAGCTCCAAACTCTGGACCCCACTCAGTTTGGGTTTGTAAAAGTAGGTCATGTCTCCTAAACCTGACTGACTTCTTTTAAGTAGTCACCAGAGCCATGGATGAGGGTAAGATGGTGCACACAGCCTATCTTGATCTCGCCGAGGCTTTCAACACCATCCCCCACTCTGGAATAATAGATAAACTCACTAGACTGGGCATAAATCCGTATTTGACAAGATGGGTGGCCAACTGGCTCACTGACAGAACCTACACAGTGAAAGTAGCCGACTCCAAATCCAACTTCAGACCAGTGACAAATGGAGTACCTCAGGGCTTAGTACTGGGTCCTTTCCTGTTTGGCATCTACTTCTCAGAAGTCCAGGCTAATACAGCAGGTCTTTGGCTAACGAAGTTCGAAGATGACTGCAAACTAGGTGCCATAATAGAATCACCTAATGATGTGGACATTCTACAAAGGGGCCTCACGGAGACTGGTGCTTGGTGTCAAAGTCATGGCTTCAGGCTCAATACCAAGAAGTGCATCGTCATCCCCTTTGGAAAAAACACTGTACCCAAGAACTACCACATAGGCAGTAGCCTACTAAACACTGAAAGTGTGATAAGAGACCATGGGACACAGGTGGACAGTAGTCTCTCCTTTGATAATCACATCACCACAGTAGTAAGGAATTCCTTCTACATGGCACACCTCATCACAAAGGAGTTCACCTCCAGAAAAAGGAGGTCATTGTTCCTCTCTACTCATCCTTCATGAGATCCATTACAGAGTACAATGCCCCATTTGGCATTTTCCTCGCAAGACATCTACAACAACTAGAAAGGCCACAGAAATACCTCACTACCAGCCTCAACAGATGCCATAAGCAGGCCGTGTAAATAAACTCCAGCTCTACTCCGTCACTTATTGCCTTCTCAAAGGTGACCTCTGCCTAACATACAAAGCCATGTCAAACCCAGATCTGTTGGACATGCTACACTTAAACAAAGCCCAATCCCACCAAGCCACATGCTCCAGGGAACTAAACCTTGCCACCACAATAAACAGAACATGCTGGAGGGATAGATTCCTGTCCCAGAGACTTCCCATGGTTTGGAACAGACTACCTATATATGTCAAGCAAAGCTCCTCATTAGCCTTCTTTAAGAAAAATCTCAACAGTTGGATGGGAAATAAGAAATTCACCCCAGGAATCACTTCTGTGGCTCTGCTAGACATGGGCGTAGGAAAATAACTTTGTTGGGTGGCAAAAGTCAGGGAACTCTTTTGGCTAGGCTTATATAGACGCCAAGGCCAATAGCCTAGTACCTACCTATGAACCTATATACATATATATATATGTGTGTGTGTGTGTGTGTGTGTGTGTGTGTGTGTGTGTGTGTGAGTATATACATATATATATATATATATATATATATATAGATTATATATATATATATATATATATATATATATATATATATATATATGTGTGTATATACGGGGAGAGAGATAGTGACAGATATGTATACATGGGTCTACTTCAAATCACCTAAATCTAATTTGACTGAATTTCATTTGTCTGCGACCAAATCACCTAATTTTCAAAATACTGAAAACTCATTTGACTGAATCTCATTTCATTGAATTTTAAGCCATGGACATGATCTGGGTTTCCCTTCACTTGTGTCTTGCTTGTGATAAAAATAATTACTGTAACTTAAAGTGCTGACTGTCAGAATACTGATAGTCATATAGAAAGCAGTGTTGTAGTGTTTCTAAATGTCAGTATGTCTCTACATTTTATGGGAAATATCTAAAGTAATATGGCGGATGTTTTGTGCATTCCCAGCAGTAGTGGCAGCGTGTAGAGTACTGTAAGGTAAGTAAAAGATATATGCCCTTTTCTCCACTGTAGTGCAATCCTGGAGTTAGTATATATAGTTATGGGTGGTGTGGGAGCCACAGCCCCTCCACATAGCTTGGTTTTATATTGTCTGGGTTCTGTTAAGAAGGTAAGTAAGTTGTTTTTTAAATCCTGGTAAGCGGTAGTCATTAGTGTTCTGAGTGTGTACGTCTGTGGTTTAAAATTTATTTTTTTTTAAATTTAGCATTGTAAGCTTTCGGTGAAATGAGATTCAGTCAGATGAGATTTAGGTGATGGGAAGTAGATTCGTATACATATATGTATGTATCTATAAACATATCTATATATAAAAAGTCATTTTGAGCAAGGAGCAACAGAATTGCACTCTGCTTAACTAAGTGTATGAGCATGCCCAGTGGGATTTTCGCTAGTTATAAATTGACTCCAGCCCACACCTGATGGTAGTCCAGTTTGGGATTTTGTGTGTTACACAGAATGACATCTGCCCCTGTTTCTGCACTGCTGCACTTCACTCAAATTGGCTACGACTTTCTGAAGTTGTCTGATGTAATTAATATGTGACAGAGATTAATAATATTACACCCCACACAGAGTAACAGTCAGTAAAATACAACATAATAATACCTCACATCCAAAAGAAGTGGAAACTTCTAGATTAGAACCATGAACACCATCATACAAGCTAATTGCACAAGTCCTTTGAGCCACTCGAGCACCTTGAAAGACAGGACTCTTTTACAGGTTCATAGGTTGGTAGGGCATATACAAGCCTAGTCATAACAATTCCCTGGCTATTTCTTCCCACACTATTTATTTCCCTGGACCCCTGTCAAGCAGGGTGACTGACATGATTCCCAGGTGAATTTCCTTTCTCCCATCCAATCGTCAAGGTTCCTTTTGAAGAGGGACAAAGAGGTGCTCTGCTTGACATGTATGGGCAGTCTATTCTAGAGTCTGGGGAGTCTCTGGGTCAGGAATATTTTTCACATAATCACCTACATAAATATGTACATTGTTATTTCTGCATTAAGTAAGACATACAATGTATGATCAATTTCTATGATACTGTCCCAAGACAGTAAAATGCTTGTATACCATTGATGAGTTGCTGTTACAGCAGTTACAAGGAGCGCTGCTTTGTTTGGGGTGGGAGAACAACACCACAAGTTCTGCTGGGAGACACAGTAGTCTGACTATCATGTATTTCTAACCACTTTGGCAATGTGATTATCAAAGGAGAGGTTGCAATCTACCTGGGTCCCTAGGTCCCTAATTACATTTTCTGTACTTAGTGGACTAGCACCTATGTGGTAATTCGTGGGCACTTTGTTTTTTCCAAAGGGGATGACTATGTATTTTTTGGCATTCAGCTTGAGGCCATGGCTCTGACACCAGGTATCTGTCTCTGCAAGACCCTTCTGGAGGATGTCTGTGTCAGCTGGAGAGTTGATTATGGCCCCCAGTTTGCAGTCAGCCATAGTCCTCCCATGCTTGCCTGTACCTCAGAGAAGTATATACCGAACAGGAGGGGTCCCAGGACCGAGCCCTGTGGGACACCACTTTTAACTGGTTTAGAGTCGGACATGGCACCCGCAACTCTGACCATGCATGTTCTATCCATGAGCCAGTTGGCCACCCATCTTGTGACATAGATTCATAGGTAGGTACTAGGTGGTGAGCTTGTCTATGATGCCAGAGTGGGGAATGGTATCGAAGGCCTTAGAGAGGTCCAGGTAGGCTGTGTGGACTACCTTCCCTTCATCTATGGCCTTGGTAACTGTTTCAAAGAAGTCAACTAGGTTTAGGAGGCAGGATCTGACTTTAACAAAGCTGAATTGGGTAGGGTCCAGTCTCTGGAGGTTCCCAATGTCTCTGTTTATGAGTTCCATGATGATTCGCTCCATAGTTTTATAGACTAGGCTAGTCAGGCTTATAGGGTGATAGTTCCCAGGTTCTGTTGTGGCACCACCTTTGTGGAGCGGGATGACTGTTGCTGTATAAACAAAGCTCCTCATTAGCACTGTTCAAGAAAAATCTTGATGATTGGATGGGAAATAGGAAATTCACCCTGGGGATCACCTCTTTGGCTCTGCTCGACAGTGGCACAGGAAAATAATTTTCTTGGGTGGCAAAAGCCGGGTACCTTTTTGGCTGGGCTTGTACAGGCCCCAGGGCCAATAGCCTAGTACCTACCTATGAACCTATGTATGCCATTCTTTGGGTACATAGCCTGTGGTAAGGCCGAGGCTGAATAGTGAATTTAGGTGAGGGTTTAGTTCCTTTTGGAGCTCGTGTAAGATGCAGCCTGGGACACCATGCGGTCCCATTGATGCTGTGTTTTTAGCTTTGGAGTGGGCTGTTTTTACCTGCATGTCCATGATGTCTGGGGCTCTGCATTCTTCTGGGATGGACGCGGGCCCTTTTGTGGGTGAGGGGATGGGTGAAGTTTGCACTGAACTTGTCAGCCAGGATGTTGGCAATGTCAATTGGTTCAGTGTATTTTTTGCCATTTTGCACTCGCTCAGAGCATATCTGAGAGTTACCACCCAAGTTTTTGACATAGCTAAAGAAGGCGTTGTGGTTATCTTTAGAGTCTTTGACAATTTTTCTTTCGAAACTGGCCTTGGATGATTTTATGAGGGATCATAGTTTCTTGCTAATATTGATCAATGATGCCTTTCCTTTTTGGGATTTTACTTTATCATATAGTAGTTTCCTCCTTCTGTTGCATTGCTTATTTATGGCCGGGGACCACCAGACTGGTTTCATCTTTTTGGAGTCTTGGTATTACTTGGGATGGCTCGATCCATGCATCCCTGTAGATGCTCATAGAATGCACTTGTAAAGGATTCTGTGATTTGGGTAGCTTTATATTATATTGCTGGCCCACACCTCAGGAGTAAGGGGAAAAGATATGTGCTCAATGGCACGTGGTAGCATAGCATCCAGGAACTGCTGGAGTATCCTGGATGCAGATGCCTGTGACAACCCCTGCCCTCATTTGACATTGAAAAGTACCAGTAGTTAGTATCCTAAGAGCTACACATAGCTTTGTTTCCACTGGGATGGGTTCCCCCTCTGTTTTCTGTGGCTCTGAGTTGAGAGTGGCAGAGCTCAGTGAGTTCTTGTAATATGTCCCTGTCCACCTCTACAATCTCCAGATCATGTAGCTCCTGGAAGGTTACCCATGGCCAGAACACTCTCCTCCTTCTCAGCCTAGGCCTATTGTCAGCAGCACCAGCAGCATTGATTTCAGCCTCTAGTATATGCAGATGTAGAATAGCTGCAGCACCCCCTAGCATTACTGCATTAGTTTAATTTCCATGGCAGTACTCCAATGGTTCAGTGTTCTGCAAGAAAATCAGATTGTAGTGTGTACTCATACTTTATACATGTCTGCTGTAAGTCCACCATGAGTGACTGGCTAATTATTATGCATTTCACCTGCCTAGACTGTAATTAACATCATTTAATGGCCCTACTTTATTGCACACTATTGTGCTATTTACAGCACAGCATAGCGTATATAAAAGTTAAAATCAGTAATTGCATATATCCATTTTTAATTACTTGCTGCCTACATCATCACTGTGACTTGAGTGGTCTTTACGTAGGAACACACTCAACTATGTGGCACACAGAGTAAACGTGCACACCAGGAGTTAAAAAAATCTTAAATGTAATGGGGACCCCCCCCCCCGCTGGCATTCACATCCAGTGAAAATAACAACATGGTGTGGGAGCCTACACGAAGTGGTTATGCAGACATGCTTACTCCTTTTTGCTATTCAAGACATCCACCTCATTTGCATGTATATCCGTGCTGACAGCCTGGAGACTACATGGTTCATAGGCATATGACCTGGGCAACAGCATCAACACTCCGTTGTATGGACCCAAAGCAACGTCCTATAATACATTTCTGACAAATATTATAAAATGCTTTTTTTCCTCTATTTTTTTTTCAGTTAGGCATGTCTGTGCACTGCGGCACATAGCGCAAACATGCCAAAATTCTTAAAAAAATATATGCATATATTTATTTTATATATTCCCTTCCTTTTTCAGACATCCACAATGTATCTTTTGTACATATATGTATGTATTCTAACATTTTCTGTGGAGTTATGTCCATATTTCTGATGTTTTACATCCCCTTCTGTCCCTGTAGACTCCTGTACATGGAAAAGTTCCACGTACACTATGGACACAGACACAGGGTCTACATGGATGCCTTTCTGCTTGTTGGATCGCTCCACCTGTTCATTTGCATAAGATTCATCTGCGTATTAGGTAAATTGCATTACACAGAACTTTCCTTGTTTGAGAATGCTTGCGCGCCATTAAGAGGTGCTTGCTGAATCTAAATATGTTCACGCTCCTGTATGCATCACGCCGTGATGTATACACAAAAAAAAATCATGCAGGCTTTACTGAATTCCCCCTAGTAACTATTACACTTGTAATATTTTGTAAAAGCTTACAATATCTCAGCAACTGATCAAGTTATACACACACTGTCAGCAGCATTTTATTCATCCAGGTGAGAGTTTTCATATGAGACTAAGGAGTTCTGTCTGTGTTACTTGGTTGTTGAAATATTTAGAAAAATGTGAACATTATGTCTATATCACTTAATATCATAAAAAAACAACAATTAATATCTATTTACCTGCACTAGACAGAGGGTGAATATTAATGCTGTTGAGTTTGCTATTATGTAAGCTTTAAGATCAAATCTTTTAAAACCTTGTACATAGCATGATTTTGGAATTATTGATGCAAATATGAACAAACAATATTTCATACCCAGAGGCATCAGTAGGAGTTAACTGCAGCTGCACCTGAAGGTGTCACTTGGATATAATATGCTAATGTCAATGTCTAAAAAGTATAAAAGGCAGTGTCCATTAATGGTTTGTAAAGGTCTTTTTAATTTCTATTCTGTATTTGCATCAGACATAGAACTGTTACCAGCTGTCTTAAAATCAATGATTTTAATGGTTACAATGTTTTCTACCCATGTTTAGCAGTGGAATCTACTGTACCATTATGTTATTAACCATTTTACCTTTTTTAAAAGTTTTGTTTTGTGTGCATAAGTGCTTATCAATAAGGCTTTGTTTTCATTCTTATACTGTAGCTTTATAATTTAAATGATTTGGGAGACTTATTTCAGTATGCTCTAACTTCATATTGTCATACCAGTAAATGCATCTTTTTCTTCACCACTCCCATGGTGACATCATATGCTTGGTCATGCCCTCTACTTATGACCACACTCATAGTTATGGCATATGTTAGCCAGACACCCATATCCCACTTTGAACTGCTGAAAAACCTGGAAGCCCTTTTCAGAACCTAATCCAGGCTCCTCTTACCACATAGCACCTGCAAATTTTCTCCACTCCTACAGCTTTTTCTTTGCATTTATAAACACCCACAGTCTCTCTAACTTGACCAAATAAACACCTTCCTTACAACGTACTCCCTTGCCATCACAGTTGTCAACATGGTTCAAACATGTTGTTCCTTCAGCTTTTCCCAGTTAGGGGTCGCCACAGCGGAACTCCGGTCCGCTAGTGATTGGCAGTAGATTAACAACCCCAATTTTGAGTACCTACTGCCCTCATGCAAATGCTTCCAAGATGCAAGAACTGGCAAAAAGCAAAGTGAGAGCATTCATTCCTTATTAAAAAACACCTTAACCCAATTATCACTGCATATGCAAATGACTCCTCAAACAATAAAATCAACTAGATCTCCCTAACATTTCCTTCCTGGAAAATCATTCACCTTCTAACAGTGTTGCTTTCCTTATTCCTCTAGGTCTTCTTGACAAATTTAAATCCCTTAATCTTACTATGACCTCAGTTTCCAGCAGGTATAAAAACATCATTATTTTAACTTAAACTATCTTGGTGCCCTGACAAGTAGCATTCCCAAATTCCTAGCTAATATCAAACTTGAAACATTTGCAAATGGCATCTTCCATCCAAATCTCCTGATCAACAAACACTCCCTCATAGATCTAGTAATCATTAACAACCTCATCATTATCCACGAAATATCTGTTCTTTCACCCTCATTCAGAGACCATCATTTAATAGCCTTCAAAATTATCCATCTGTCATCAAAACTGCCTCACAAACTAGTTATCTTCAGACCCAAATCTACCACCAATATTGAAAAAAAAAAAACACTTAGCATCTATCTTATTGCACCCCTATTACCAACTTACTGAACTCAAGCACTGTTGCCACAGCTCCTTCATGCCTGTCTTCAACTTCAAGACAAATTCTTCTGTCATACACAGTGCCTTTTCAAATACAACAAGACCCCCTGGCTAACCACTGATTTGAAAATTATGTCAAATTTAGAAGCAGTGTACAATTTTCATGGAAACTATTTCAAGCACGTACAACTGGCTGTTCTTGCCAAACCTCAACACTTCTGCCAGAAAGTAAATATTCGTGTAGTCCATTGAAAATAAAATCTGCTGATTCTTTTCAAACCCCCCAAATACTACTACATTACCCTTTCAAAATCCAGATCTCTCCCAGTCACTTACAGAGTTGAGCAACTCCTAGTGTCTCTTATTTTCAGACTACTTCAGCCAGGTGCCTTTGTGCCTTTTTTTACCAAACTCCATAATAAAACCATCCCCTACAATATCTGCAATGTCTCCAAATTCACTGTCTCACTCCAGAACCTACCAAAACCAAACTACACTGTACTGACCAGTCCTTCTACATTCTTCCATCCCCAAACTTTAGCAATCCTTCCTGACTATGCTAAAATAAACCCTTTTCCTTTTTCCCCATGTTCAAAGCACAACACTTCCATCAGAAATATGACACTAAGTGTTCTTTTATGGACACCACTTAGCTCCTCCCTCACCTACTGACACCTCTTTTCTGACATGCTGATTACCACCCATATTTACTAATAAAATGTATCTACATTTGCTCTTCTCTGCTAATTATAGCTGTTCCTTGTCTCAGTTATCTGCAGACTCTTTGTCTATTGTAATTACTCCTCGTTTGTGAATAAGTTCTGTTTTATTTTCTTGATATTTTTGTCAGTTGGGATGCAATACTAAATGAGCAAATGAATACATACATACATAAGTAAATAAATAAATACATAAATAAATAAGAGACATCCCTATCACAGTTCTGTACCATGAAGAAAGGCAGTACTGCAGTGGACTGTCTCTGTGATCTGACTGTCATAAATGCTAATGAGTCATTCAGAGATGCCAGTGCCCTCCCCTAGACATGACTGCAGAAAGTAACGTGGGCGGCCATGTTCATTAACTCAGCCAAAAGTTCACATTCACGCATTACTTCCAATGGGTGAGATCACATTATAGGTTAGTGTTGGACAGTTTAGCAGGCTAGCAGTAGTGGGCCGTCTGTGTAGCTGCATGTGTGAGTGTGTGCAGCGAGATGTTTGGCCTCTGTTTTGTGTGTGCGTGTGTGTGTGTGTGTGTGTGTGTGTGTGTGTGTGTGTGTGTGTGTGTGTATGTGTGTGTGCGTGTGTGTGTGTGTGTGTGTGTGTGTGTGTGTGTGTGTGTGTGTGTGTGTGTATGTGTGCAAGAATGAGTCTGTGTGTGTGTGTGTGTGTGTGTGTGTGTGTGTGTGTGTGTGTGTGTGTGTGTCTGTGTGTGTGTGTGTGTGTGTGTGTGTGTGTGTGTGTGAATGAATGTAAATATGTGTCTATGTGTGTTGGGAGATTTCATCCTTCTAATCTGTCCTGCACTAACAAGCAAACCATGCAATACTGGGGAGAGGATAACTAGACACCAGGAAAAGTAATAACACTAAAGCCTCTTAAAATGTTAGAACAACTGGTCTATGCCACACTTGGGCTAATTTAAGGAGTGCAAATCTAGCTAATTCAGGGATGTCCTTGGAGGAAATAACAGTGAAGCTATCCTGCAATTCCATCTCAGTAATGTGAACATTGATCATACTTTCCCATTTTCTTCTCTGTATCTAAGACTACACCATGAATGATTCAAGGGGAGATAAAATGGACATCAGGCAATTAAACAATTTGTTAACATCACTTGAAAAGAGAGATTTGAATTCTGTATTCTGAGTACAAAGCAGCTAGTTCATAGTGGTACCATAAACACCTATGATGCTTTGTAAATATAACATTAGTAACTGACCGACCTAAGATAGTAGCAGACAAAAAGCTTCAATCCCTGTAACCTCAGCACAACATCTTGTTGGTAGAGCTTTAGTCCTCTGCACTACCACTAGACACCAGGGAAATACTGTATTATTACCGAAATTTGCTTAAAAGACTTGCACATTCAAAATGGTAACAAGCTTAAAACAGGGCATTTTTGACACAGAAAGCAGCTTGTGCCCAGTCATGTACTTTAGTCTTTTACACTAAACAAGTTTGGCAGTTGGCACAGAGGGTAAGGCTGTCAGCTGTAGTCCCTGAGTTATAGGGTTTGATTCTACCAGCGCTCATCTGAATACTATGTGACTTTGAGCAATTCTATTCATCACACATTGCTAATGAAAAGGCACTGTGCTTACAGTGGGCCTATCTGGTTAACAAATGAGTATTATTAAGAGAGGAAGGATTGTAGCTTTGTATATTTTCTGTCCTATAGAAGTCTGAAACTCATAACAGCTCGTGCTTATTTATTTTTTTGTAGTTGTATGGAATGAATGTCTGACATTATTCACTAACTATAATAATATGTGTGCTACCAGTACTACAGCAGAGGTAAATCAGCGACAGCTGTGAAGGACAGGAATGTGTACATTTAGGGTTGGACTGCCATACCCTGTCAACGGCCATGCTAAAGACTTACAGTTATAGCTGGGAGGAACACTAGATGATATCAGGTAGATGTTGTTACATACTGTATTCCTTGAAGTTACTTGAAATGTAAATAGAGTAACCAGTGTAGTAACATCATGATGCCCTTTCTGAAAAATAATAATAAAAAACTGTAATGTCTGGAATTATTTTCTGATTTTAATCATCCATGATTTATGAGAGGCAGGTGAAAACTTAGAGGATATCTCAGGGTTATTTTGTCAACTCATGCTCATATAAGAGGTATGTTGTGTTTCTATTTGCTTTTGTGTGTGTGTGTGTGTGTGTGTGTGTGTGTGTGTGTGTGTGTGTGTGTGTGTGTGTGTGTGTGTGCGAAGGAGGTGTCTTTACTAGTGCAAAGAATGAGCTGCAAGTGGTGATTACTGTAGGAAACTACTTATAATCAATAGCAGTAATTGCTAGTGATTCAGAGCTATGCAAAATATCTGTTAACATGTCTCTGAGTCACATTTTCTGTGATCGCATAAACAGTCCCTTTTGGCTGCATCTCTTACTGCCTGCAATGAGATTTTTTATCAATCCCAGAGTTAAACCTCTGCTTTTCCATTGATTGCATTTATAGATGTTAAGCACATCAACAGGCACCCTGTTCAGAAATGGCTAAATCTGTCTGACTTAAAAAAAATATAAAAGAAGCAGAATGTTGTACTTCAAGTCTGACAACAAAAAGCAGTCTTCCACCGAAATACTTGATTCATAATATTTGTGATAATTACTTGTTAATTTGTAAAAATACTTATGGAGTTATATTTTCTTTGAACTTTTTGCCCAGCTGAAGTTGATGACTATCTTTCATTATGTAACACAGCCATTGTAGTTTTTCTACCCCAGAAGTCATTTCCTGTTTCTTCACGGATTGTGACACTTCTATATTCCCAAAAATGTGAGTTGGGTATTTTTAGAGTGCTTTTGTCTCTGATGGAGTATGGCTGACAGTGAGACATTCATGTTTCTCTGGTTTTGCAAGTTCATTGTCCATTTCTGTTTAGTGTAATATATTGTTCTCACATCTGATTTTTGCTGTGGTGTAAGTCAGACTAATAGCTGAAGACATTTTAAATATTCTTTAGTTTTTTCTCCATTTAGCAACCTTTATTTTAACAATTCAGTCAATTCTACTTATCTCATTAAGAACAGTGGCAAAATAGCCATAACATATACATCATCCTTTATTCTTATGGGCAAACAGTGCTGTCCTACGTAGTCTAGGAATATTTGAATTCCATACAAATGAGTCAATGATACAGTGTACCTTCCCCAAGGGTTTGGAAAATGTAGGCTGGGGAATGTGTCACAAAAGAAAAAAATATTTTTGGTAAGATCATGGTTTGAACTCTAGTAAAAAAAATAAACTGTTTATTCCATACAGCAATACTTTCTCTGATTTGCTGAATTACTGGAGTAATGTTGAGCCCTACCAAATTTTCCATTTGGATCAATATCCTAAAACCTAGATCAACAGATGGTTTTACTATTGGCAGGGCTACATTGTCACCTGAGTCAAGCCATTGTATCTCGTCTGATTGAAGGGTAGTACAAGAAATGTTCTTATATTTATTGTGAGCCATGAAAATTCTGATAAATACTCAAAAGCTGCAAATATCAATGTAATATTGTCTTTAGGATTTAACAGCCAAATCAGATAATCATCTGTGAAACAGTACAAGAGGTCTATTTGGCATCTAATAACCTTCTCCTGAACAGAACGGCTAATACTCTTCAAAAAAATGTCAGCAGAGAGGGCGAATAAGATAAATAAAAACAGGGTAATAGACATCCCTGTCAAGTACCCTTTTATAATGCAAAAGATTCTGACAGAATGGCATTAGGATAAACTGTTGTTGAATTAGCATATAAAATCTGGCAAAGGGTAATGAAACTAGGTATAACATTTTTCTGACACATAATTCCATATAGAAAAGACAATCAGATTGAGACAAATGGTTTATTAAAGTTATTCAGGAGAGCGGCTATATTACTACATGTTGAAATCACCCAAGACTTTGTGCCAATCCATACTTTCACCGTATCTTGACTACCCTTCCTATTCTTGATAAAACCTTGATGATTCTGTGGAACCAGCTGAGAGAGAGTATCTTCTAATCTAGTGATGTGTACCTTGGCAAAAATCTTAATTTCTGTTTGGAGGACAGTAATAGATCTAAAAGTAGTGGTATCGTAGGGGCCCTATTGAGTTTTGGCAGCATTATGAACTTTGCCAACTTATATCCACAGGGTAAGACACCCAGCTGAAGTATTTCATAATAAAAATAGGATAATAAATTGGGAGCCAAAATGTGTATACAGACTATGAAAATCTACAAAATTCCAAGAATTCCAGGTGCCTGCCATGAAGTTAAGCTTTTTATCGCCAATAGAATCTCTTGAAGTTATACTGACTGCTCCACATTGTCTGTGTGTTCCTATGAAACTAACAGCAAGTGTAAGCCTTCAAAAGATGTAGCCATATCACCTTCTCTTGTCTTGATTCTGACATGGAGGTGGAGTTATGATCTCTAGTTAAGAAGCCATTAATTGTAATAGGGCCATGTATAATGTCTCCTTCTCCATTTCTAAGAGCCCATGTTCAAGTCTACTTATGCCTTTCACTACACATAGAAGGTATTCATTTCTAAGAGGTAAACCCCTTTGCTGAATAAATTCCATTGTCTCCCATTTTTCCTGTAGTCTCAACATTTTTATCTGTTAACATAGAAGGGTAGCTTCTCTTATAATATGACCTAAGCTTTTATCCCTTTCAACCCCTTCTCTAAATTGCTTTTCCAACTCAGTAACTCTAGCCTCTGTTGCTTTTTTTTCTGTGTCCTGTTCCTTGAACTTCATGCTCTTTAAGCTGACAAGATACCCCTTTAACTGCACAAACAAATAGTATGGTAGGGAAGATTCATTTATTTCATTAGCCTCCCAAAAATATAAAATCCACTCCTGAATTTTTTGAAAGTAATTCATTTGTTTAAGGAGCAATGGATCAAATCTCCAGTGGTATGAATTATTACAAAGTGTGGAAATAGAATTTTCAGTCGTACTACAGAGTGATCTAATAAAGATGCTGAATTATTCTACTCTCATCACCAGGACTGAAAGCAGTAGTCAATCCTAACTAGCACAATGTTGGGTGTAGCTATAGTATAGCTATAGTATGTGAATTCAGTTTCAGTCGGATGGGGACAACAAAAATCATCCATAATATCATGTGTTTCCAGCCTTATCTAGCTACCTGTGGAGGTCACATCTTATTTGCAGGAATCTTATCCTTGGTGGGCTCTAAGAATCCATTAAAATTTCCTCCTATTATCACTGTTTCTCTCCCTATCAAGGTCCATTAATCCCTTAAAAAACTAATTTACAGGTTAGACATCATCCACTTTGGGTCCATAAAGGTTGGCCAGTAGTAAAGATACATTGGGAATTTGCGTATACAAAATAAGCCACCTCCCTGTTTTATCTTTTTTTTCCATAGTTACTGACCAACTGCATGGCTTATGCAGCAAAATCGCAACACCACATTTTGCTGTATGTGCAGAGCTTAACATTTCTTCACTTGTTTAAAACACATTGGTCACATTTTATTTTACTTTAGTTTCCTGCAAAAATATAACAGCCTTAAACTTTTAACTTGGATAATATTATGGAACTGTTTTTATTAATGTAGATGTCCCCTTCATGTTCCATAACATCTAGTCCAGAATAATATTAACTGCTGACTGCTGCAACCAGGTACTGCCTTCTGAATACTTGATGTGATTGCTTTCATGCCTTTTGTAAATACTTTGAGATCGACTGCCCACTCAAAGAGAATGAACCCAATATTACCTGACCTTATCCTTGAAGTCTAAACTGGTTTATAAATTTACTAAACTACAAATAAAGTTGACACCCTGAGTCCAGTGTCTAATATCTAACTTTAACTTTTGCAGAACATCAAGTACCAAAAAAAATAAATAAGTATGATACGGTCAATGTAAAATACCTGAAACAGTAAGCAAAAATGTAAAATTTAAAACGATTATGACAACCTTCCTAGAACAATGCCCCCACCACTCACTTTGGTGCTGCAGCTCTACCACACTCTCTGCCATCATCAGGACCTGGATTGTTAATAGAGAATGGAGGGATAGCTCACATTCGCAAAACAGATTAGAAGAAGTACACTCACCATTATTTGATATCCTTAATATTATATACTAGGGGGAGTCACAGAGTTAAATGTGAAAAGAAACAGTGAAGAGAAAAGCAGTTTCAGTGTACCTCACATGTTAACTCCCTTAACCCCATACATGTAAATAATTCCATGCTGCTTGTCCACTAATAAAACAAAGATGGCGTACTTATTAACACTTGGATGGTCACAATGGTGTGTAGGGTTCATTGGCACCAGATGACATGGAAAAAAAAAAAAGGAGTTGCTGAATGATATTAGTCATTACTAGGGGACCTAATCTATTGTGAGTTGGAACAGAAGGGATAAAAAGTCCTTTTGCCACACTGGTAGTTGTGTCATTTCCATAAGTGAAGCCCGACTCTGTGTTGCTTCACTTTCTTTTCCCTATTTATGTTGGGAGGACTTTGTCAGAGATTTCTTATGTGCAAAATCTGCCAAAAGGGTAGAAGTATGCTCCCACGTTTTGGTTGGGGTACTAGATGCTGTTTTGGTCATATCTGTACTGGTATGAAGGAATGCATTGGCATGTGCTGAAGTGCTAAATGTGTGATATATATAGTCCTTACTGATGACCAAAAGTGCAGGAAAATGAAGCTTGGCTGAATATCCTAGCTCTCTACGTTGTCATAGAAAGGGGCCAGTTTATTCCCTCAGCATGTATAGGGCTAAACTGTTGTCAGGAGCAATTCTAAAAATATGTCCTCTGAAAGAAGTATTTTTCCCCAGCTGTCTAGCTTTTCTAAACATATTTTCTCTGTCATTATAATCTAAAAACTTTATAATAAAATGTCTTTATACAGTCCTAGTTTTATTTGCATGGTTATTTCTATTGGTTCTTTCTGTTATGGAAATGTAATTTACCACTAAAAATTTATTAATCTCTTGTTTGGCAAAGCTCAAGGGACCAATTCCTTTCAGAAAATTCAGGCAAGCCAATTACCCTAATACTATTATGTCTAGCTCAATTCTCTGTATCCTTGATTTGATTCTCTAGTGTTCTGGATGTCACCTGAAGATCTTGAATTGCCTGCAGATGATTAGCTGAACTAGCCCTTTGCTCAGCTATGTCAGTTTGTTGGTCTTTAAAAGCATGTTGCGTGTTTATAAACTAAGCCTTGTGATTAGTCCAAAAACTGTGGATATCATCAGCTCTACCAGTCCTGTCAGGGTTTATCTTGCATTTGCAATGTCTTCAACCAAAGCACAAAGCTGAAGATCCCTGTTGTCCACTGCCATTGTGCATATGTTGGGTCTGTTGGCTGATGGCTTTTAAACTCAAACTAAGCACCTTCGAAAGTAAAATGGCAAAAATTATACAAAATGAGTCTAAGTGATAACCAAACATAACAATCAGGAAAAATCCCTAATTTAACATTAAATTTGTCCCAAGATGGCAGCTCCTTCATTTAAGGCAACTTACCTATGCATGTATGCATGTGCGGTCCCAGTTACTTTTTTTTTTATTTTGAGAAGACAATAATAGCTTCTGGCCTACAGTGTAGGAGGGGGAGATTTAATTGCCTACACTTGATTTTGGCCATTAATTTTATAAATTGTTCTTCCTTAATTTATTTTCTTGAAATTTCAGCTTAAGTTGAAGTCTGTGCCAAATTTATTCATGTCCTGAATTACCGTACAAGGCTTTGTTCACACATAAAAAGGGATATAAAATTTAAACTCATAAACTCACTAATGAAGTGGACAAAATAATGCAAGACTGCTTGCACCATCTTCCTCCATTGCATTCCAGCTACCCACATCCTATACTAAGGACCTCACCCTAATCATGTGTCATTCACCACAGAAACAGCAGCAGTGCAGTCCAAGTCCCAGACCTAATTGCAGAGGGTAAGGTTGGATGTGTATAGATCATGGAAGGCGGAAAGTGAGATAAAGATTAGTGGAGCAGACAGACAGAAGAGATCAGTTTTAGCAGTGGGAAGACAGGCAAATTTGATGACATTGCAGAAGAGGTGGGGTAGATTTAGATAAGAAGGGTAAGAGGTACTTGGGACAGATGTTACTGGAACTGCAAAAATGAGTTTGTATGCATAGTTCAACAGTCTTAGCAGGACTTATGGGGAAGTACTGTCACTCCTTCAAGATCCACCCAAATGCCAGGTAGACTCCAGCCTCACTAAGGTTCCTATAGGTGTCAGCTTTGGATTAGTTTGGGAGATGGAAGTAAATTGGGAGAGGGCGAGTTGCAAAGTGTATATGAACTGTGATTAATTTTGCAATCTGAAAAAATGAGGAATGGTTAATCTGATCTAAAGGGACAGGATGTTGGCAAAATGAGGTAGCATGAGGGCCACATGGATGTGGATTCAGTTGATTCAGAAAACTAAACTAGTCAAGTGGGAATTTTTCAAGTTAGGATGCAGTGGCTTCAACATGGTATCTGTCAACTGTTATAAAAGTGAAAGCAAAAAATACATTACGCTGTGAAGGATGAATGAAATAATTAGAAAATGCCCAGAAATCAGATGAATGGCAGAGGGACTTGGCACTGGCTAGATTCACTGTACAAGACAAGTGGTGGTGGTTGGACTGTCATATGGTCTTACTGGGAATTATGAAGATGCTATAGGGCAATTCTTTGAAATGTTAAGGAGTGTTAGCAGTCCAGATTTTTTGTAGTCTTGAATGGGATTTTGGAAAGGAGATTTAGAGAGGCAGATAGATAGATAAATGTGGTATCAACAGCTTTTTATGACAGAGATATGAGAGGTAAGATTTGTATATTTTTGTTGGGTGAAACATGAAAAGAAGGTGGGTACACTTTTATAAGAAACTGGAAAACTAATAGTACCATACTGGATTATTTATAGAGAGGGTGTCTTTCAGTAGGGTGAATGGCATTGATATATTAGAAAAAATTCATCTAACCCTTTCTCAAGTGACAATGCAATGTGTATGAGTTATAACTCATTGTCCAGATGATAATGCAGCCCACTGGCCTGCAATAGATGGTGATGTAGGTGACAGTGGATAACCTGGCTGAAAAATAAGTTTTCTGAAAGTCTGTCCCCCGGATTTACGAAAGCTTGCATGGAGTGCAAGAAGAGTGTAGGAGCTCATGCCAGCAATATGTCTGCCGTGCGATCCAGGAACAGCCATCAGGGGCATGACAGCTGCTAAAGTTTCTCTTGCATGGACAGCGTCATGGTATGCAAATTACCTCATTTGCTTGTGAAAGCCATGCAAATTAGGTAAATTTGCGTTCCAGAAAACACTAACCTGTCCGTGGAAGATTAGTGTTAGCTGCAGAAATGCATGCCATTGGTAACGGAGTACATTTCTGCAAATAGCTAAACGGAGCTAATTGCTCCAAATAAAGGATGCATACAGTTGAGGAAGCATGCCAATGGCCAAATATAAGGCCATTGGCATTATAAAATGTTAAAAATATAACAATTTAACTTTGTTATTTCCCCGATCTCTGATATTTAATCATAGTGCAGCAATGTGCAAACATGCGGCGCTTATAAAAACAAGAAAATAATTAAAAAAAAAAAGCCAAAAATAGGCATTTTCACTAAAAAGCTTATTCTGCCATGCAGGTGAATGGCAGGCTGAAGACAACATGGCCACTGAGTAGTGGTTGCTAAGGGGGGGGGGGAGCTCAGTGAGAGATGTAACCATGCATTACTAGGCAATCCTATGCAAATGAGGACAAGGATAGTGAATCCCAATTTTCCCCAGCATGTGAGGCATGTCCCAAGAGAGTAGGAGTAGGTGAGCAGAAGACTAGAATATAGGTGACATCATAAGGGTGTGTGTCAGACAGGCTGTAAGGTAGTTGGAGCTCAGTGGCTTGTGTTTGTCCTGAGTTGCTCAGGATTGCAAGAGGCGTGCCTACAGTTGTCCTATTTGAAAACCTCAAACCAAAGGTGCACATTGTTAAAAGATAGGAAACTCCTTGCAAACATGCACACAGAGTGTGCACTTGTGTTTGCTCATGTGCGTGTGTTTGCGCTTCTTTGCGCGGTGCTGTCCTGGGTGGAAACAGAAAGGCAAAAGGAAGGAAAAGAAGTAGTAGGAAGTTAACCAAGGAGAACTAGCAGAGCTGCCAGGTGAAATATATCAGAATCAGCCAAATACGCAGGCAGCAGACTAGCCCAGCCCAGCCTAGCACTTTAAACTCTGCAAACACCATTCCCCCTTGTTTTTTCTCAAGAACTCTGCAACACTGCAGTATACAAAGAGGGGGCGCTTAAAAAGCTTAAGTCAGACAAAATGTTAGGGCCTGCTGTTGCTATCATAAACTAACATGTGCAAGGTGCTGAGGGTAGTGATGTTGTGAATGCTGCTGAGCAACCAACAGTGAGGAGACAGAGAAGAGTGTACAGACCCAGGGTAACCTACCAGGGGTTACATGAGCTGGAGATAGTAGAACGCTATAGGGTGGACAGAGACCTCCTACAGGAAATTGTTGAGCTGTGCTAGCCATGCCTCACACACAGAACCAATAGAGGGGAACCAATCCCAGTGTATACCAAGGTATGTGTTGGCCTACGAATACTAGCTACAGGTACCTTCCAAAGACCAACTGGTGATATGATGGGGATTTCACAGGCATCAGCATCCAGGGTACTCCACCAGTTCCTGGATGCCATGTCAGAACATTCCCGTGAGGCATTGGACAGCAATATGTGTCTTTTCCACCAAATAGCAGAATACCCTGAGGTAGTGGGTGCAATACACTGCACGCACATACGCATCAAAGCACCACCCGGTAAGCGGGGTAGGGTCCATCAACTGCAAGGGATTCCCCTCCATCAACTGCCAGGTCATGTGCGATGCCCAGGGCTTAATAATGAATGTGTGTGATGGCTGCCCTGGAAGCTATCATGATTCCCACATCTGGCATCTGATGCAGCTGTACCAGAGATTTGCCAATGGGGACATCCCTGATGGTCACCTAGTGGGGGATGCTGGATACACACTGGAGCTGTGGCTGATGATACCCATCAGAAATGCACACACACCTGAACAAGAACTCCATAATGAGGCACACACACAAACAAGAAACATAATTGAGCATGTGCTTGGGATGCTCAAGTCATAGTTCCGGTGCCTGGACACATCTGGTGGAGCCTTGCAGTACTCACCAACTGCATGCACCCAAATTGTTATGGTATGTGCCATGCTACACAATATGATCCTGCAGAAACAGCTGCAGCAGGAACAGCATGGGGAAGGATCAAACAGCCCCCCACCATTGTCAAGGCCAGCACAGGCACTGCGTGACTCGGAGGAGGAACAACCTGAGCCTGCCCTAGCAGGCAGAAGGAGGAGTGCCCAGTATGCCCTAGCCTTGGCAAAGAGGCAAAGCATAGCACATACACTGACTCAGCAGGAACCCTGGAAATAACACCTCTCTCTGACTTGCACATACAGTAAAAGGGATGCCTAACTTGACACTACCTGTTTTCAAACATGTATAGGGAGTGTACTATGTGCATCCGGCATAGGCAGCCCTGCAGCACCACCTCAGGCATGAGTGCCCTATTTTAAGCAATATAAAGCACTGCTAAGCACATGTTGTCAGTATTGAGCATATTTAAATACAATTGCGTGTAGCTGCGCACCGCTCTAACATCGGGCAACATCGAGCAATGTTGAACAACGTTGGGCAAAGTCCGGCAAAGTTGAGCAAAGTCGGGTAAACACGCTCACAGTGACAGGGCTCGAACTCAGGAGACTATGCACTATAGTCACAGTACTGAACCACTAAGCCATGACAGCATTTCACTGGGACAGACACAACTTATGTCACTCACACATACCAGTTGGGGGGGTCACATACCTAATAGTCACAGCCAGCAGGACAATTGTAGACAAAAGCAAACACAAACAAATGCTGTATCATGCCCTCTGAAGAGGCATATGGGTACCCTCCCCCAGGCCTATGCAGACAGATAACAGCAGGCCAGGCAGTGTGATGTGGGTTGAGTAGGGTATGAAGTCACAAACTAATATGCGTGTAATTGGAAGCTAAGGTCTGTAGTACAGTGGTATGCCTCAAGCCAGTATGATAGGCAACAGTGCAGACTGAAATGGATTACCTGACATAGCAGTGCAGGCCTAGCAAATGTGTATAAGTGTCAGGTGTACCCCCTCATCCTATGTACACCCACAGTAACAATCAGGTGTGCCCCCCCAGGTAGAAATGTACAAATAATAGCTGTCCCCCCTGTGTGTAGAAATATTAATACATCTATGCAATTGACTCATGGAAGCCCTGCAGACATAGCATGCTTCCTGTCAATGTACAACACAAAGGTGAGCCCTGAAGTAAAAAAACAACTTGATTTTTCACACACATATAGTATATATGCCCATAGTGGGCATGCTCACACACTTAAACAAATTTTGCAAATTTCAGTCAACAACATACTGAAAGGTCATACTGGGCATGCTCACACAGGCCATGTCTGAGTACAGCAGTGGGCCACACATATCTGGCAGTTGCAGTTCTTACTCCAGACACATGTCACTATTCACCAATCCTGCCTTGCGCACACAGTGATATGAAAACATACCCATATAATATATTGGACCCCTGTCATAATCAAACTATGTAATACAAGTACTTAAGTTGTTCAAAGAAAGTTAAAATACAAAGAAGATCAATAAATCTCTGATTAGTATCATCATGAAACAATGAGCACTCCTAACATTATCCAAGCCAAGCTCTGCCAAAAATATTGCCAACGATTCCATAGAGAACCATGAAGCTTTCTTTAGCTATGTCATAAATATCAATGTAAACTCATATATGATCTGAGTTAGTGCAAAGTGTAAAGGAATACATGTACACGATTGACATTGCCAACATCTTGTCAAACAGGTTCATACATAGTTAACCCCCTCTCACTGACAAAAAGGCCCATTACCATACCTGGAGATTGTGAAAACCCAGAAATCACATATACAATGGTTAAACAGCTCTATCCAAACCTAAACACACAGCGTCTGTGGGATGACTTGGCGTCCCTGGCTGTGTCATATGTGAACTCCAAAACAAAAAGACCCTGCCCCTTAACAGTCTGTTGAGACTCACCCTCTGTACAGGATATGAAACTGTTGAATGGGTTACAGCAATGTTTGGCACACTCCACAAATGTTGGTGCACAACAGACCATAGAAACTATTGTCTTATAAGCCTAATAAGCCTGATCTACAAGGCCATGGAGTCCATCATTATGGAACTCATACACAGAGCTATTGGGAGCCTACAAACACCCAACCCTACCCATTTTGGTTTGGTCAGGGGCAGATCATGGTCCCTAAACTTGCTAGACAGTTTGCAAGGCAGTTACCCAGGACATGCATCAATGAAATGAGCTCCACACGGCCTACATAGACCTTGAAAAGACCTTTTCCAACATCCCACACACATGTCTTATCCACAATATCAACAACCTGTGTATAAACACGTATGTCATCTGATGGATTGCCAACTGGGGCACAGATAGAACCCACAAGGTAAGAATTGTGGTCTCCCTGTTGGACTGTAAGCTGGTAACCACTGCTGTCCCCCATGGCTCAGTCCTGGGACCCCTCCTGTCTGGTGTATACTATTCAAAAGTACAGTCAAACACACGAGGGCTGTGGTTATCAAAGTTTGTGGATGACTGCAAAAAGGTTGTCATAATCGATGTTTGGGATGACAGAGACATCCTTAGAAAGGGTCTCAGTCAGACAGATGTGGTGTCAAAATTATGGCCTTGAGCTACAGTCATATAAATACCACATAGGTGCCAACACCCTAAATATGGAGGTAATAATAAGAGATCTATGGACACGTGGATAGTCATCTCTACTTTCAGAAACACATTCACAAAGTGGTTAGAAAATCATGCTATGTATTCTCACAAATTGCCAAAGTCTTTGCATGTAGGTCAAAGGAGGTTCCCTCTACTCATCAGTTATCAGACCCATCAGAGAGTACCATGACACACTTGCAATGAATCTGACGAGACACCTTCAGCAGCTGGAAAGACCACTGAAGTACCTAGGATTACTGGCTTCAAACATTTGCCCCATGCAACTAGACTGAAGTAACTCAATCTGTACTCTGTTGCATACCATCTACTCAGGTGATCTCTCCCCAACAGACAGGTCCATGTCCAATGCAGAACTGATGTACATGCTCTATCTGAAGTAAACCCAAGCTCACTGTGCCACATGCTCTAGGGATATAATCATCACAACAATAAATAGAACACGTTGGAGGGATACATTACTAACTCACAGACTTCCCTTGCTTGGAACAGGCTCCCAACCTACATTAAGCTGAGTCCCTCACTGACACTCTTCCAGAGGAGCCTTGATGAGTGTATGTGAAACTGAACTGTCACACCATAGATCACTTCATCAGCTCTACTACACAGAGGCATAGGGAACTAACCCCAGGTGTGGTGATAGCTGCACACTCTGGCCATATTAATATATGCCTTCAGGCAGATAGCCTATTACATACCTATGTACCTATATATGTAGGGGGAACACAGTATAATAAGACAAAGATGGATGGGCAGAGATGTGTGTAAGAGGGTGACCATGACAGGGAGCCATCCAGGACTGTCCCACCTAGCACACATCCAAATGGCACAAAAGACATGAGGTGCACATTTCATCCACTGTACATAATAGCCACCAGTATCTGTAAGCATTACAGTGTATGTGGTGCATGTGCCTGCTGTACAACATGACTGTACAATGAAGTACACATCTACTATCTGTAGACATGTACCTGTCACATAGGTTCATAGGTATGTAGTAGACTATCTTCACAAAGGCATATATTAGCCTAGGCAAGTTGTGCAGCTTTCACCACCCCATTGGTTAGTCTCCTAAGCCCTATTTCTAATAGTTAGTACCCTAAGCCCCTTTCTAGTGGGGCTGCTGATGTGATCCCTTGAGTGAATTGCCTGTTTCCCATCCACTCATCAAGGTTCCTATTGAAGAGTGTCAGTGAGGGGCTCTGTCTGATGTACATTGGGACTCTGTTTCACAGTAAGGCAAGTCTCTAGGATGGTACTCTATCCCACCAGCATGTTGTATTCATTGTTGTGATGAGGTTCATATCCCTGGAGTGTGTATTGTGACTAAGTTTTGTTTTCCTTAGATGGAGCATGTTCAGCAGTTATGTGTTGGACATGGGTCTGTATGTTAGGCAGAGTTTGCCTCTGAGTAGGCGGTACGCAACAGAGAACAGATTTAGTTTTTCCAGTTGTGTTGCATAACACAACTGTTTGAGGCCAGTAATCCTCTTGGTGAGGTACGTCTGTGGCCTCTGCAGCTGCTGGATATGCCTAGTCGAGTACATCCAAAATGGTGCATTGTACTCAATGATGGGTCTGATGACTTAAGAGTAGAGGGCCACCACTACCTCAGATGACTGCAAACTGGGTGCCATAATCGACTCTCCAGCCGACACAAGCATACTTCAAAAGGGCCTCATAGAAACAGACAACTGGTGCCAGAGCCATGGCCTTAAGCTAAACGCCAAAAAGTGTATAGTCATCACCTTTGGCAAAAACAAAGTGCCAACAAATTACCACATAGGTGGTAATCCATTAAGTACAGAAGAAGTAATTAGGGACCTGGGGACCCAAGTTGATAGCAGTCTCTCATTTGACAACCCCGTGGCCAAAGTGGTTAGAAAAACATTTTATATAGCCCACCTAATCATGAAGGGATTCACATCTAGATCAGGGGAGGTCATCGTGCCTCTTTACTCATTCCTCATCAGGCCCATAATTGAGTACAATGCCCCTTTTGGGATGTACCTTACCAGACACCTGCAGCAACTGGAAAGACCCAAAAGTACCTCACCAAGAGGATCAAAGGGCTCATACAGATGCCATATGCTGCCCGGTTAAAGAAACTCCAGCTCTACTCAGTGGCATACCGCCTGTTCAGGGGCGATCTGTGCCTGACGTATAAAGCCATGTCCAACCCAGAATTAATGGACATGCTGCACCTCAGAAAATCCAAATCCCATCGACCTACGCGCTCGAGAGACTTGAACCTCAGCACTGAAATAAATAGGACATGCTGGAGGGACAGATTCATAACCCAGAGGCTCCCTTCACTCTGGAATAAAATCCCAGTCCAGGTTAGGCAGAGTCCCTCATTGACTCTCTTCAAGAGGAATTTTGATGAGTGGATGGGAGATCATAGGTTAAACCTGGGTATCACTTCTGTGTCACTGTTAGACAGAGGCACAGTATACTAACCTCAAAAAAGGGCATAGCAAAATTAATTTAAAATGGGTGGAGAAAGCCAAACAAATTCTGGCTAGACATATAAATGCCCTAGGGCAGATAGCCTAGTATGAACCTATGAACCTCTTTTGATCCTGATGCAAACCCTTTGCTGATTAGGTGGGCCACATAGGATTTCCTAATCACTTTGGCAACATGGTTGTCAAAGGAAAGATGACTATCTACTTGTGTCCCCAGATCCCTTATTACCTTGTCAGTTTTTAGGGTGTAACAACTATGTGGTAGTTTGTGGGTACTTTGTTTTCCCTAAAGGGGATTACTATGCATTCTTTCACATTGAGCTTGAGGCCATGATTCTGACACCACACATCTGTCTCATAGAGTCCCTTCTGGAGAATATTTGTGTCATCCAGGGAATCTATTATGGCAAACACTTTGCAGTTCCCAGCAAACTTAGTCAACCACAACCTTCCTGTGTTGGCATGTACTTCTGAAAAGTATATACCAAACAGGAGGGGCCCCAGGACTGAACCCTGGGGGACACCAGTTGTTACCGGTTTAGAGTCTGACATGTAACCAGCAACTCTTAATTTGTGGGCTCTATCTGTGAGCCAGTTTGCAATACATCTTGTGATTTATGGATTTATGCCCAGGTTGGTGAGTTCATCTATGATACCTGACTGGGGAATGGTATCAAAGGCCTTAGCGAGGTATAGGTAGGCTGTGTGGAGCTCCTTTCAATCATCTGTAGCCTGGGTAACTGTCTCAAAGAAATCCACCCAGTTCAGGAGGCATGATCTGCATTTGATGAAGCCAAACTGGGTGTGCTCAACTGTGTGAAGGTTCCCAATGTCTTTATTGTTGACTTCCATTATGATTGGCTCCATTGCCTTGTAGATCAGACTCATCAGGCTCATAGAGCAGGAATGCCAAGGGTCTGTTGTGGCCCCACCCCTGTGGAGTGGGAAGAACATTGCTGTGCAACATTCTATGAGTACATATCCTGTAGAGAGGATGTAGAGAGAGGTGTTATTATCCTTGATGAATATGGATACATCCTCACCCTATGTGCTATGATCCAGGTTCTGATGCTGGAAGGTATAGAATGAGTAGTATCCTGGTAGTGCTGGTGTGCTGTCTGGAGCCTTGAACTAGGTTTCTTTTACTGCACAGATATCAATATTCTCCATACTGAAAAGTGCCTGGAGTGTGTGCATTTGGAGGCTGAGACTTCTGGCAATGAGTAGCATTTAGCTCACTTTCTGGTTATTTGTGTTAGTTACAGAGTTTGCTTTGCCCTGAGTGACCGGTGTTCCACACCTGAAGTCAACGCCTCATTTGTCCGAAGAAAATTACCCTAGATATCCACATGCTACCCCCACCCCCCATTAAAGAAACCATGGTAAAGAATTTCTCCAAAGACAACTTCATGCTTCTTAAGACAGAAGTGGTGAACTTCACGACACCCATGCAGATGGACAATGCAGTTACGACTACTGAATCCTACACAATTGCACTTTATAAGCACTTACATGAGTGCATGGATCGTGCTATCCCAAACAGAACCAAGACACTATTCTCCAAAAAAGGAAGCCAATCTGGTGGTCCCCTGCCATAAACAAACTGTACAACAGAAGGAAGAAACTGCTGCAAAAGAGAGTGAAATCCCATGAGTGTGGTCAGCCTCAGTAAGAAGCTGTGATCCCTAATAAAATCCTCCAAAGCTAGTTACGAAAACAAAATTGTCACTGATTATAAAGACAACCACAAAGCATTCTATAGCTATGTAAATAATCTGAATGGCATCATTCAGATATGCTCTGAGTTACATCACAATGGCACTAAATATACAGACCCAACTGATATTGCCAACATCCTGGCAGATAGGTTCAGTGCTAACTTTACCCCCCCTCTCACCCATTAAAGAGCCCATCTCTATACCAGAAGATTGCAAAGTTCTTGTAATGACGGCTGCACAGGTAAAAACTACACTCTCCAAAGCGAGGAACACAGCATCCATGGGACCAGACAACTTCCCAGTCTGCGTTCTACATGAACTACAGAACGAACTGCCACCCCACCTAAGTACCATGGCCAATCATAGCCTCACCTCAGGCTTTGTGTCTGCTGAATGGCGCACAGTGACGGTTATCACACTCCACAAGGGGGGAGCCACCATGGACCCTGGGAACTACCGCCCCAGTAGCCTGATGAGCCTGGTCTGCAAGGCCATGGAACGTATTATCATGGAACTTATAAACAAAGACATTAGTAATATCCAAACTCTGGACCCCACCCAGTTCAGGTTTGTAAAAGCAGATCATGTCTCCTAAACCTGATAGACTTCTTTGAAGCAGTCACCAAAGCCGTAGACAAGGGTAAGGTGAGTCACACAGCCTATCTAGATCTTGCCAAGGCTTTCAACACCATCCCCCACTCTGGAATTATAGATAAACTCACTAAACTAGGTATAAATCCCTATGTCACAAGATGGGTTGCCAACTGGCTCACTGACAGAACCTACACTGTGAAAGCAAAAGACTCCAAATCTGACTTCAGACCAGTGACAAGTGGAGTACCACAGAGTTCAGTCCTGGGCCCCCTCCTGTTTGGTATCTACTTCTCTGAAGTACAGGCTAACACAGAAGATCTTTGGCTAATGTAGTTTGCAGATGACTGCAAACAGGGAGCCATAATCAAAACTCCTAACGATGTGGACATCATACAAAAGGACCTCACTGAGACAGATGCCTGGTATCAAAGCCATGGCCTCAAGTTCAATGCCAAAAAGTGCATTGTCATCCTCTTTGGTAAAAACTCTGTACCCATCGACTACAACATAGGCGGTAGTATACTTAACACCGAAAGTGTGATAAGAGACCTTGGGACACAGGTGGTCAGAAGTCTCTCCTTTGATAATCACATCACCACAGTAGTCAGGAAATCATTCTACATGGCACACCTCATCACAAAAGGTTTCTCATCCAGAAAAAAAAGAGGTCATTGTTCCCCTCTACTCATCACTCATTAGACCCATTATAGAGTACAATGCCCCTTTTGGTATGTACCTCACAAGACATCTACAACAACTGGAAAGGCCGCAGAAATACCTCACAAAGAGGATTACCGGCCTCAAACAGATGCCCTACACAGACCTTCTCAAAAAAATCCAGCTTTACTCCGTCGCATATCGCCTACTCAGAAGTGATCTCTGCCTAACATACAAAGCTATGTCAAACCCAGAGCTGTTGGACATGCTCCACTTAAAGAAATCCCAATCCCTCTGAGCTATACGCTCTAGGGACCTAAACCTTGTCACCACAGTAAACAGAACATGCTGGAGGGATAGATTCCTGTCCCAGAGACTTCCCATACTCTGGAATAAACTACCTATATATATCAAACAAAGCTCCTCATTAGCACTCTTCAAGAAAACTCTTGATGATTGGATGGGAAATAGGAACTTCAGCCCGGGGATCACCTTTGTGGCTCTGCTCGACAGTGGCACAGGAAAATAATTTTCTTGGGTGGCAAAAGCCAGGGTACCTTTTTAGGCTAGGCTTGTATAGTTCCCAAGGCCGATAGCCTAGTACCTACCTATGAACCTATGAACCTTTGAGCCTTGCTTAAAAAAGGTAATATGGGGACAACAAGAGCCTTGGCCAGTATTCAGAAGCATAGGGGTGACAGGTGCAAACCATATCTAACAAAGCAACGAGGCATGTCTATCATGTCATCCCAGGCAGACAGAGACTGGATACCCTTTGAATGACACCAGAAGCTTAGCCAATTGTTGAAGTTTATCATCTTTCTGTTATATTGCAGTATCATGTAGGTGAAGGTAAGATGCTACTCAAGGTCAAGGTCATACCAGCCTGAGCTATATTATCATTCAGCTACTATATATCTCTTGTCATTTTGTCCTGGGAGGTATGTCTCAGATAATTCAAACTGACATGTACAAAGACCGTGTCATATAGGTACCTGCTCTGGAGTGATCTAAGTGCTTGTGTTATGTGGCGGATCATAGCACCTGACAGACAACTGACAGTAACCTTCCCCTTGTCCAGCCTAGTGAGTGGAACATCTGTGTACCTGACTATGGAGTCATCTATTCTTAGTGTGTTGGGTATGTTAAAACCTTAAAAGTAATATACTCATCTTTGTCAAGTCTGATGATGTCACCATTCTACAAAGATGGAATCACAGTAATGTGTATAGCGCGTCATGTAAATGCGTACTCCTATAGTATCATAATGTAGTTAGATAGGCATTTGAATCCTGCACTTGCTAACTGTGTGTGTGTGTGTGTGTGTGTGTGTGTGTGTGTGTGTGTCTCTATGGGGAAGGAGCAGCCTTTTTGTAGACTACTCACACCTCTTAAAAGTGATATACTCATCTTTGTCAAGTCTGATGATGTCACCATCCTACAAATATACCTTTGGGAAGGTCACATCTCAATAATGTGTATAGCGCATTGTGTAAATGCATATTGCTGCATTATCATAATGTAGTTAGGTAGGGGTTTGAATCCTGCACTTATCAGCTGTCTGTGTCTCCTCACACCTCTTAAAAGTGATATACTCATCTTTGTCAAGATAGATGATGTCACCATCCTACAAATATACCTGTGGGAAGCTGAAATCCCAGTAATGTGTATAGCGTGTTGTGTAAATGTGTACTGCTATAGTATCATAATGTAGTTAAGTAAGGGTTTGAATCTTGTACTTGCCAACTGTGTGTGTCTCTCTGGGAAGAAAGCAACCTTTGTGGAGACTACTCACACCCCTTAAAAGTGATATACTCATCTTTGTCAAGTCTGATGAGTGACATCCCAGTAATGTGTATAGCGCGTCATGTAAATGCATACTGCTGTAGTATCATAATGTAGTTAGGTAAGAGTTTGAATCCTGCACTTGCTAACTGTGTGTGTGTTCCAGGTGTGTGACACTGTTGGTCAATGTGGAGTGGGTTTTGATTTTTCTAGTGTATGACATATCACAATGACAACTGTATGTGCATACCACATGTAAGGTAGCTGTGGGGCAAAGCCATATACATACATGTGACCTCAATTATTTCATAGGTGGGTACTCTGCTTTCTCCATGAAAGCATCTGTTATCTTTGCCAGAGCGTGCTGGCACTTTCCAGACCTTAGGTCTCTTCTGTATGCTTGTGACAAGCTTAGCAACTGCAGTGATCCCTGGGCTACGTCTTCTGTTTCACATCCACTCATCACGGTTTCTATTGCAGAGTATGAGTGAGGGTTTATGCTTGAGGTATATTTGAATCCTATTCCAAAGCAAGCAAAGTCTGGCAAAGATGACTAATCATTATAGTTGTGCAACAACGTTTGTGGATCTGCATGCAAACCCTTTATTGCTTATGTGCTCCACAGAGGGATTTCCAAAACATTTTGGTAATGTGATTATCAAAGGAGAGATGACTAAACACATGACTCTATGTATACATTAGTACATGTTCCACATTTTGGGGGCTACTACCTATGTGGTACTTTGGGGATACTTTGTTTTCTAAAAGTGGATAACTATGCTTTCTTTGGCTTATAGCTTTACAGCATGATTTTGACACCAGGTATCTGTCTCTATGATACCCTTTTGGAGGATGTGTGTGTCATCTGGAGAATAAAGTATAGTCCACAGTATGCATTTTCATCAAAAGTGGGAAGACATATCCCTACTGTGTTTGCTTGTACCTAAGAAAGCTATATGCCAAACAGGAGTGGTCCAAGGAATGAGTGCAGGTGAATACCACTTGTTACTGGCATAGAATTGTACATGGAGGCTGCAAATGTTACTGTGTGTCCTACATCTGTGTGTCAGTTGTCAATCCATCATCTGACAATCGTTTATGGTCAGTCTGTTGAGGTTATGTATACTAAACCAAAAATGAACCAGCACAAAGGGGAAAAGTGCCTAAATGTTCTTTATTAGTGGCAAAATTCAATCTGTATATTGCATAAGGTTATGTATAATACCAGAATGTGGGATGGGTATGAATTGCTGGTGAGCTATAGCTTGGCTGTGTGGACCACCCCTCCCTCACCTATAGCCTTGTTAACTGGCTTGAAGTCTACTAGGTGTAAGAGCCATGATCTGACCTTTAGAGAACCTAAGTAGGTATGGTGCAGTGTTTGCAGGTTCATAATGTCTCTGTTAATGAGTTCCATAATGCTGTGTTCCATAGCCTTCCAGATAACATTTGTCTGGCTTATAGGGTGAGAGTTTCCAGGATCTGATCTAGCTCTACCCTTAATCAATTTATGTTAACATTTGCACTGGGTGTGACAAGGGTGGACAGGATTAGGAATAAGTATATTAGAGGGTCAGCCCAGGTTTGAAGGTTAGTAGACCAAGACAGATAGGCAGGATTCCATTGGTTTGTACATGTGCTGAGGAGTGATGCAGAGTATATTGTGAAATAGATGCTAAGGATGAAGCCGCCATGTAACAGGAAAAGAAGAATGCCTAAGATGAGGTTTATGGGTGTGGTGAGAGAGGACTTGCAGGTGGATGGTTTGACAGCGCAAGATGCAGAGGGCAGGAGGAAATGGAAACAGATGATCTACTGTGGAAACCCCTAATGGGAGCATCCGAAAGGAGAAGAAGAAGAAGACATTGTAACTCAACCCTTGTGGACTGTGAACACCATTACCATGCATCATTCCACAAGTATGTAACCTGTATAGAGGCTGCATCTGAACAGAGTGTTTAGGTGAGTGGTGACTTCATATGTCAGCTTGTGTATAACACAGCCAGGGACAGTGTCAGTACCATTGCCACTGTGGTTTGGACATTGGTAAAGAGATGTTTTAACTAGAGTGTCTGTGAATAATCAGGTTTTACATTCTTCAGGTCTGGAAATGTGGCCCTTGTGTAACGACAGGGTGGTGAAATCCGCATTCAAATTGTCTGACAAGAAATTGGTAATGTCAGTCAGATAAGTGTACTTTGTGACCATTTAAATTAACTGTGACCCGATCTGAGATTTCCTCTGTAGATTATAAACAACACTAAAGAAAGCTTTAGTGTTGTCTTTGGAATCCTTCCCATTTTGTATTTTGAAGCTTGCCTTGTATGTTTAATGAGGGCTTGTATTTTTCCAGTGATACTAACCAGAGAGGTTATCCCTTCTTGGTATGTAACTCTTTTTTGATACAACTTCACACCTTCTGTTATATATTTAGTTTATGGCAGGGGTCCATGAGACTAATGCACTTTTACTGTATAAGTGAGAATCTCTTGTGTTTGTGATAGCACGGTCCATGCAACCCTGTACGTGAATAGTGTGCATTACTAAAGGATTATGCAGCTGGGACAGTGTTAACCTTAGTAATGCAAACCAATAACAGATAGCAACAACAGCATCACCCACAGAACAGTGTCAACCTGTGTCATAAACACATATGCGTACTCAAGTTCCAAAATGTATGTAGTACAATGCATATTGGCCACCAAAAGAAACTATGGAGTGTTAACACTGGCCAATACAGGGCATGCCACCCTGCCCATGTGTCCAATATGCATGTACATGCAGACAGTGCACCTCCACCATGTTTACAAATGGACACCTGCAAACCTGTGTTGCACACACCCCACACTTACTGCCCACTGTATAACACATGCTGACACAACTACACAAATCAACAAACTGGCACATGGGCAAACAAACCACAATTGGAATAACACTGGTGAAAACAATACAACATTGCTAATTACAGCTTTAATGCATCATGCCTGCTCAGCTACACCTTCTAGGATATCATTACACTTTACTGCTGACAACATGCTACACATCCAACCATTGCTATACTTTATTAAAGTCACCCTATGCATCAGCACCATGTTAGCCTGTTCCTGCATCAGTGTTACAGGTGACAGGAGGTGGCACAGGTTTCATCATTTGAACAGGGTGTGTTGTTTAGTTTGCCAGAAGCCTACACTGAGCCACACAATCAACATGTGTGTGGGAGTGTGTGTGTGTGAGGGCCATGAGTACTGTTATGGGCCAGTGTTGATATCATGTGTGCGGGTATGTGTTTGCCCTAGGTTTCTGGTTTATGTGTGTGTGTCTGCATACACACAGTTCCACCATGTGGCTGCCATATACGGGGATTTGTGAGACAGCTACAGACTTACCTGGCAGGCTTTACAGATCACCGTCTCTGGCCATGGATACGGAACCTGTGCCTGCCAAGGGTGCTACAGACAGTATCAGGTACTAATCCAGATTGGGTACTATCCAAAGAGGTTGACAAATGTCCACTGGATCCAGGTCCCTGCTGGGACTGGCCAGAGCCACGTGCATGTGGTCTGCTAGGACGGTCTATGGATACCCCCCCCCAACATTGCTGGGGCTGGTACTGGCACTACGGGAGCGGCTGTAACTTGCTGGACGTCCACGGTGACCTCCAGCTGATGATGTTGCTGACATACGTCCACGTCGATGTCTCAACCGTCCCGCACTGTCCTGACACATGGACATGACATTGTGGAGGATATCCAATGTCTCACCCCAACGTCTATCAATGACCTCAGTGTAGTTACACATGGCACCTGCTAGGTCATGGATACTGTCATTTACAGAGGTGTAATGAGTACTCTGTGCCTTTAGCCCCTGTCTGGTGTACTGCTCCATTTGTGTCTGTGCTTCCATGACAGCCTGGAACATGCATGTGGTAGAAAGAGGTGTGGCACATCTGCCAGGGGCATGATGACCAGCAGTGCTCTGACGAGAACCCCTGGGCATCTGCCTATGTGGTACCATTCCAGACATATGGCTATAGCTGCTGTGTCCTGATACATGTGCCATAGATACCACACTGTCCTGGCCAGTGCCAACCGTACGCTGTCCCTCAGTTATGGGCAATGGTGATGATGGATACACAGGCAGTATGAAGTGTGCACGGATGGGGTGGAGACTTGTGTACTGTCAGCTGGTGGCCCAACAACAGACCCTGACAAACCTGCCTGTGCCTCAACACACGTATCCTCATGATCACTGTCTGTCTCAGTGACATCAGGTTCTCTGCTGTACTGAACCAGCCCCACCTCACCACCTGTGAGAGGAAAACAAGAAACACACTTTAAGACCTGAACATGACTTCAGACACATGCACACATGCACACATGCGCACATGCGCACATGCACACATGCGCACATGCACACATACACACATGCACACATGCAAAACTACACTCCTCCCGAAAGCAGACCCACACAACACCAGCAATCACAGAACATACACAATATCAGGTGATGGTGGGATACAGTATCACAAGCAAAACAGTCATATCACACATGCCAGCATGCAGGACATGTGTTGCTCAACAGCATGCAGTGCAAGTGTAGTCAGTCCTTGTTACTAACAGTATACATGGCTTTGATGCATGTGTTTTGTTATTAGGTGATGGCCCTCCCCCTGAAACACAATGCATACATGGACACAACATTGCTGTGCAGGTATTCATAACCCTGTGATATACTGTGCACCATAACTTACAGGTGTACAAACCATAGCTGGATGTGTATCTGTGTGTCAGATAGGTATCCAATGCTGATTACAGCCTCTGTGTCTTTAGCAAATAACTGTGGGCACATTTTTAGCACATGCATGATGAGTACTCACACAACATCTTCAGTGGTGCATGGATAATTGATGGAATACCATTTGGCCACATACCCAATGTACGGTACTTATGGTGAGTGTAGATCATATTGTGGACATGCCAGTCTCATCCATGATATGGCATGCTAAAACACAACTGCATATTTAAACACTACACATACCCAATGTGTGTCATATGACCTAGCCACTCAGTAGCATCACAAGACATATATGTGTCAGTTGTGCAAATGGTGATTGATATGCATACTGTTTAGAGGTGCATATGTTTGCACACACGCATCATTATGGTGTGTAGCAATGACAGCTATGTGTAGTACTGTAGTTACAATAACTGGATGGGGTATAGTACCATAGGCCATCATCATGAAGCATCAGGTTGTCACTCAAGGCTAAAAATGTTTCACAAATCAGCACAAATCATGCTGTACTGGAACTGTACTACCTTGGCTAAATTCACCATTTCACAACCAGTTATTACATGAGTTTGTAAGGAGGCCAATAAGGAGCATTCCCTGACATGAATGTGTAGTGTGTTGCAGAGTGTTTAAATGCCCCAGGATAGGCCTCTACCCCTCAGGTATATTATGTGTAATGTGTGGATGAGATTTTGGATACTGGAGTGTGTCTTTACAGATGTTTTGGGAATCCTTTATGTGTAGCATGTTAAAATGCTCTGTGTATGACATACATGTGTATGTTATGTGCATGTTTAGTATCAACTGTGCCTGTTCAATGGTCACTACAGTCTAGCCACATTAGTTTGAGATGGTTTGGGTATTGCATGTATTTGAGGCAGCTAATCACATTAGTGAGATGTGCGTGCTCTTACACCAAACATGCACAGCATGCATTATGGGTAGGTGTGTTACATGTGTACGTGGCCTACACCTTAACTATGACATGCACTTTTTATTTACAATAATAAATGTAGAACACACTCACCAGCATTTTTCCGCTGCCTTGATGTCACCCCAGAAGTACCTACATAGAGATGAGACACTTTGTCAGTGGCCACAACTGTGGCATTGCTACTGTGTGTTTGCAATCTTACAGTACACCAACAGTTTACATTCACAGGGCTACAGATTATGTTCCAAATGATCAGTATTGCACAACAACAGGCTCCACATCTTTGAACGACACACTCCACATCTGACATATGCATGATCTACCAATACAGATAACAGTAGTCTACAGATATGCCATGTTACCTGCATGCTCCATGTGTGCTTGGCTGGGTGGCTCCAACCTCCATCATGGTGTATGTCTGCTGCTGTTGTTGTTGGGCAGGTGCTACCAGGCTGAAGAGCAGCTCCTCCACTCTGGTGAGGGGGGATAGATGTTAACAACACCCCCTGTTTCAAGCTGTTCTCTACGCACATCAGCAGCACACTGACGGACATGTCTGAGAAGATCACTGCAGCGGTGGCGTACTTGCTCATATGTGCAGTTATGCAGGCCTTCCTCATTGACCCTGCAGACAAGATCTTGCCACATTGCTGTACGCTCCTGCTGGTCCTGGCTGGTTTGTGAAAACATTAGACGGTAGTGCTGAATCATACTGCTAGTGATGATATCATCTTCAGCCCTACTGTAACTTGGGTTCCTGTGGTGGGCCATGATCCCTGGAAGACATAAATACAAAAATATGTCTGAGCAAGTCATATGGCACATTTAACATTATACAGTACAGATATCACTGAACTGCCATATATAGCATCTTATAAGTGAAACACTGTAATTGCCACTTATCACTGCTCACCCCACAACTGCTTGAAAGTGCCTTGCTCACTCTCTATCTAATGAACCATGTTCTGCACAGCAATAAAATAAAATTACTATATAAGACTATACAAGAGTACCTGGCAGACTGTATGCAACATGATGCACCACCTAGCCACAGCAGATATACATCAAGCTGATGTGTAAAGAAATATATCATCCATCACAATCAGTGTAAGGTCCAGTAAATGTATTACTATTATACCACACAACTTGTTAATGCCAAACCCATGGCCAAAATATGTGGACAATTGGGAATATAGGTCACATACTGCTGTAGTACACTATGAATGTTGCTAGATATGCAGTTATATGTATTACCACACATATGTCAAAAGACTTGTTACACACATACCCACACACACATCAGACATAATTACAGGACACAAAGGTATGACAACCCAGATAAACTTTCAGTGTGTACTATACAGTACTGTGTGTCAGTACTTACACAACCTTAATCTTGAGAAATGTAATCTGTGATGAATACAAGGACCACACAAAACAGTGGATGCAAGCAATGTGGACATATACCATACTTTGCTGTACAGGCCCAGAGCTTCAATTAGTACTACAGTACACACAGGATTTGCATTCAACATCAGTAACAATCAATAATCATAGATGTAGTGATTTAGCCTCCAATGACACACCCTAGTTAAAACCAAGGGACTTAATCACACTGTATGCAATAGCACTTGTTCTGTCTAGCAACAGAATACACAGCTTTTGCTAGGATCAAAGCAAGGACCCATAATACCATAACATAAACAGTTTCCTACTAAGCTGTCCCACAGATACATATCTTTGATGTATTCACAAACATATTGACCATCACAGTCAGTCAACAGTACAGAGAATCTATTGCAACAAGTAGATGCACGTGTGTATGAGTATATATAAATATATATATATGTGTGCATATATACATATACACATCCATTTGTCTGCATATATATATATATATATATATATATATATATATATATATATATATATATATGTATATATAGGCACATATACATTTCACCTTTCATAGTGAGAATATCAATTATACAAAGGATGTGAGGTGTACAATAATGTAATAAAATCGCACAATCTTGGGATAAATGCATTGAAGGTGTTCACAGCCCAGGTAGCTTTACCAAGCCTTACTGGCTTCAACATTGCAAACTGAACAAACCACCCACAGTGTTTAATCACCACATGTCATATACCAGCACTGTATACTGTCTTGTTTGTCACACACTAAAGCCTACATGCAAATATGCGCATATTAATCTTCACTGACATATATATCACCCCCCTTCGCAAACAGTTGCAATATGTCCCCTGCTCTATGCACATATACAGATGTGAATATATATGACACATATATATTTCTCCATATGTGTGTGGCATATACATACATGGTCCACACTGTTATAAGTCCCTGGACCTCACAGCTGAACTGTTGGGCCTTGCTGCAACACAAACAGGTGTCACATATGAACACAGACTAACATTGGGGGGGTATATATGGCAATAGATGCTAGATAAGCATACTAGACTTCTACAGCAGTTGCCAGTGCTAAGCTACACTTTAATATGACTATCATGCATGTGTTGTTCTGTCACACCCATGTTTATATAATGTCAGCGCTAATCCCCCCAACAGCCATTGGCCATGCTACTGTACAGAACACAGATAACATGGATCAGATTTTTGACATTTAATGCTGAGCTACACATTTCACAGGTATGTCCCACTGCCCACAGGTACACACAGTATTGTCCATAGCAGTAGTTAAGCAGAACATCTGTGCAGAAAGAAGTACTGCTGCCACATATGAATGTTTCCTTCAATAACTTCTACTACATGCCAGTAAATACATATGTGTCACATACCTTTCCTTTGTATAATTTGGTAATATTTATTTTTCCTTTTCTCTCTCTCTCTCTGTCTCTCTCTGTCAGTCTCTGCAATAGAGTGATTGAGTTTGTTGGTAGAGATTGCAACCTGCTTTTGTAGAAATTTGCACATGAGCATGTGATGGCCTCTGCACCAATTAGTGCCCACCATTTGCTAATTGCATGCAGCCTGCTGTGTAGTAATTGCAGTAATCACTGTCATAGCAACCCAGTACTATAAATTGCTGACTCATGTAGGCATGGCCCTTTCAGCTTTCCAAAATGGAGATCATCCTTGTTTGGTGTGGACATCATTGTTTAAGACAGAAGGTTGGTATAGTTCTTATATCAGAAGCAAGGGTTGTAGCCAGAGATTTACATTTTGTACTCAGACCTAATGATGCTGCTTCCAGTACCCACTTGTCAGTGTAGAAATGTACTCACCCCTCAAAATGCTACCCCAAGATACATGGAAAGATGTACTTTCTTTTCAACTGTTACAATTAACTGCCATGCAAAGCTAGTTATAGAGATGTATTCCTTTGGCACAAGAATTGTTTGTGAACTGCTATACTGTGAATATTCATTTACTCAGTTCTAAACAGTTTGTGCTTTTTTAGTGTTGACATTAGCACAAGCTGCTCAGAAAAACTGGACACATTTCAGTACAGTGACTATGCTTACATACATCCTTGGTAGACCCTGCACACACAGGTATATTCTACATTTGGGTAGGGTTGCAGAAGTACAGAGAGCGTAAGTAGTATTGTGTGGATTTTATCTTGCTGGACTTACAGGGTTGCTGTGTACATGTTATTTTATCAAGGCATGTAGTCTGTCTGTGTAACTCCCAACTGTGGACCTATGCACATGATAGCCAGAGAATAGCCTGTTATTTTTTGTCTGTGCACCACAAAGGTCTTTTCAGCAATAGAGCAATGACATTCTTGCAGTTGGTTGCTACCAGTACATGGCTACATCCATTTGTATTTCAGTGTTGTATTCCTACTTAAAGGTATGCTTCCAAAACTCCTTCCAAAGCTATTTGCACAGTGTGTAACAGCAGAAAGGCTAATATGCCTCTATGTTTCTGCCTCTGCCACACCTCTCTTTCAGTCAGGTACATATTTGAACAGAATCAGGGAAAAGTCAAGAAAAAGTCAGGGACAGTCAGAGACACCTTTAAAATATTAGTGTCATTAAGTTGAAACATTGAGAGAATCAGAGCATATGAATTAATACACCTTTTCTGAAGTAAAAGAAGTGTCTAACTCAATAATTGTTATTATTCATTACGTGTAATTCACTACCTTTCTCCCCAAAGTCAGTAGTTTTAGGAGGGATTCAGAGGGACAGAGCTAAAATTTGGGTCAAAATCAGGGATGTAACTGAAAATTAGGGACATTTGAGAGGTATGGCCTCTGCCCTAAACAGATATGACAGTGTTTGTCCTCCTATGATACTGTGTGGGGTTGTAAAGTGATGGTGTAACATTATTTCCTGCTAGAATGGCTGCTTTTCTTATCACAGTCAAGTAATGTAATCCCACAACAACTGTTGGTCAACATCCACAGAACAGGTTGTGTGGTATGGTATTCCTAATTTTCCTTTACATTCACTCATTCTGATGCATGATATAATTATTTAAGCACCAACTTGATGTATATTTACCGTGGCTTAGTGATACTTCATGTTGTGTAGTGTGTGCAAGGTCTGGGGTTCGAGACTTACAGAGGTGTTTTATTTTGTTCCTGAGCAGAACAAGGGCCCTCACATACAGAGTGAATAAGGCACTTTTAAGCAGTTGTAAGCAGGTTTGCTTGGGTTTGTGCAATGCTGCACATTGCTTAGCCAAGCGCAAACAAGTGCAAACCCGTGCAAACTCGCTAACTACTGCTTAATAATGCTCACCCCCACGCTAATTTCTTTGAAAGAAAAGAAAAATGGGGAGATAGGAAAGTGGTGAAAAAGGGGCACAAAGAGGGAAAGGCAATATGGAAAATAGGTTGGCATGTGCAGGACGGGTGTAGGGAAGGTCCATAGCTGCCCATTTCTTCAACAGCAACAGCTGTGCATATGCAATACATTTGGAGGTAGATATGAACCCTTCAACCCCTGGGAGAGGGGTGAGGACAACAAAGTATGTTGTAATGCCAATTAAATAACATTTCATGTGCCCAGTGGACATGTGTGCAAAATGGGCAGCTATGTATAGGGCGTAATTTTTTTTTTGGGCGCAGATTGCCCTTTTTTTTTTCAGGTGAGAGTGGAATGTGAGGTAGGCGAAGTAGGTATATTTGGGGAGGTAAACAGACAAGACAAACAAAATGCATACAAGGGCAGTATATGACACATGTGGTGGGTGATCACCTTTGATGGGGAGGAATGTTTGGAAATCTCAAGCCCATGAGCCCCCAGATGGAAACAATGGGACTGAGGTCCCCACCCATGGGCAGTTACCACTGCACCTTCACAGCCCAGAAGGTGCCTGTTCTGGGGGCTGTGTAGGAGGGGTAGGCTGACCCGTGAGTTGCGCCACTCGGGCCTCAAGCTAGCATAGAGGTTCTGCAACAGAAGGTTCAATCTCTCTATGCACCACAGCCCGGACCCTATGAAGGGTGATAAGTGCCTCTCCGCCCACGCTTGCACGGGGGAGCTGAGTCCCATCCCCTGCAGAGCTTTCACCTGAAGGTGGCACATGGCCAACGGAGAAGGAGGTCCCAGGCTGGGCACCGGATCTATTGGTGACAGGTGCCATGGCCAGCTGAGGTGGGACAGGTGGGTCCACTGGGACCAGCTTTCCCATACGAACTATGTTTTGGACAGTTTAATAAAGATATGGGTTAGTAACAGTCAACAGCATTGCCAATTAGTTATAACAGCATGCAGAATTATTCCCATTAACCCAACACACCAGATTTTCAACAGTTGAAAAGCAAGCATGACACATGCATATATAGAACAATAGTGGACATTACAACAGCATGCATGTTGAATTGATGGTAACAGACCACCAATATTGTGGTATTTTAACAGGGCACATGCTTAGAAATAAATGCTAATATTTCTAAACCAATAGGACATATGTCCCAAAAAATGTTTTGAGATTAGACATACCAATTGAGGTGTGGAATTGCATTTTGTATGCACATGCAGTAGGGTGGAAAAAGATAGCTCAATTAACAAATTATATATCCTTCTTGTTTTCACTACATTCCTATTAACTGCAGTTATATGTCCCTTACATGTATTATTACACTACCCAATGTCCTTATATTGTGCAATTGGATTTTGCTAGATCATTATATACACGAGCTGTATCTTTCAAACAAACTGTCCAAGATGCAGATGTTACTGCAACATATTTTGAGAGTTGCTCACACACACTACTGCTAAGATGGTACACTGACAGCTCTGCTTTCATATAATTATCTAGATATGTTCAGGTGAAAGTATCAGTTATATGTTAACAGCTCCCTACATTTCTGGCAGCACATTGACATTTCTGGGGAACACAATACCAAGCTACTCATGTGCCAGATTAACCTGTACATGCTGGCCATGAACCAACAGTTGAGGGATGTACATATGCATACAAGCTACTGGCACTCCCTTCATCCACGTTATACAGGCCTACCCAAGTGTGAGTTGACACTGCTTAATGCAACACTACTATTTGAAGAATGCAACAGTACAACAACATATCAAAGAAAATGACATGGACGCACTCCATGAATCATACATTTATTAAAGGATTATTACACCTTTCTTTATTGGGTTAAAAGACTTTTTGAAGGCTCTCTCATTTATTTTATATAACAGTACATGCAGAATAATTACTAACCTGCCTCATGATGCAGCCTTTGCAGCCTATCTTCATGGGCTTGCAGATTCATAGCCCAGTTACCTGCAGCTGTGAAGTAAATGCAGTGATACTGAGACATACCTATCCATAGTATAGACAAGCATAGCAATTCTTAACTACTTAATACAATGGCTACTTACTCAGTACTGGGGCATTAGCCATCATACGGGATTCCTGGATCCACTGGTCCATTTCATCCCCCCTACATCGCTTCAGGTCAGAATAATGGTGCCTGACCTGCTCACTAGTCCAAGGAACACCAGTGGCACTGGTGAGATCATGGCCAAGACTGTTCCAGGCCACCATTTTATATTGTGTACCCTGGTACTGGCTCCACAGGAGTCTTTCCTCATGTTTGTGGATGAGGAGCCAAACCATAATTTTGGACTCCTGGATGTCCCAGCATTGCGCTCTAAATTGAGGGCCTTCACCAACACCAGCCATGCTGACTGCAGAAGGAAGCTACAACCAGTTATAGCAAGTTTTCCCACCTGTGGAGCTTAAATATGCCTCATTTCCCGCACCTATTTGTGATTGGCCAGTTTTGGAAAAACTCAGCTGTAGGCACACCTGCTTAGCTGATGTTGGCAATGTTTAAAATTCCTTTAATAGATATGTGTCTGTTGAAAGTGCATGTTTGTGAAATGCTGTCATGGCTTAGTGGTTAAGTACTGTGACTATAGTGCACAGTATCCTGAGTCCAAGCTCTGTCACTGCTTTTTATTTTCCTGCTGGGCAGACCTGATTGGTTAAGGAACAGTAAAGCAGGTGTGAGTGTGTTTACCCGACTTTGCTCAACTTTGCCCGACTTTGCCAAATGTTGCTCAACGTTAGTCGACGTTGCCCGACGTTGAGCTGGTTAGTGCAGTGCGTAGCTATGCTCAAAGACGTTGTGCTGGTTAGCGCAGTGCGCAGCTACACGCAATTGTATTTAAATATGCTCATTACAGGTAAAATGTGCTTAGCAGTGCTTTATATTGCTTAAAATAGGGTACTCATGCCTTAGAATGCATAACCATTTCACCTTTATATATATATATATATATATATATATATATATATATATATATATATATATATATACAAAACGTATACATAAAAAATGTCAGCAAATATTTTTGTATACAGATTTCCCACAGAAAATGGAACGTGCAGTTGTGGAACTCGAACCAGGAATGCCTCCTCTTTGTGCGAAGTCTCTAACCACTCCGCTATTGCTATGTTGCTTAATTTGCATATATTTTTCTTATTATCCTCTTCTGGTTTCTAAGCTGCTAACTTTAGCTAAGCAATGGGTAAACCCGTGCAAACCCATGCAACTATGGACAGCTATAGCGGAAGAAAAAAAATTATTTTTATTTTTAATTTTGTAAGTTGTTTAACATATGGGGGAGTGTAGTGTTACATTGTACACATGTAAGTGGACTCGCTCATGTAACTGGAAGTTGCGGCATTTCTTCATTGCAGGGACATGGATTTTTGTACTGCTCGGCAGTCTGACACACCCCCTCCACTCATCCACACTCCGTGTAAGCTTTAGAGTTGAGGCAGCATGCCCTCATCAATATGCATGGCGCCCTGCCATCATACTCTTACACTCGCACTTCCGTGTAAGACTAATCTAGTCTTACATGGAGGATTAGTAAATCCGGGGGTGTAGCTCAGACAACTGACAATGGTTAATGAACTTTTAGGAAGAAGCATAGAGAAGTGCGTTCAAATGCAGTTTTAATTTTATTTGACATACATAAACCTTTGAAATAGTAAGCTGGCAGTTTCTAGATAAAGTAACAACAGAGGATTTTTTTGCGTGTCAAATTTATAAAGGGAGTAAAGGCCTTATAATAGACCCACGTGTTGTTAATGGTTGGCTTTTGGAGGAAGTAGAGTGGAGAGATGGACTTGTCATTGTTGCCTTCCCCCTTTAATATTTTTATATGTACCTGAGGTGCTAGCCTAACAAGTCTGGGTGATATCTCCGATAGCTAGAGATATATAGATTTTATCAATAGACAGATCAGTAGCCTAGCAGAAAATGTAGGACAAGGCAGGTTTGTATAGTTTTAAAAGTTCTGATTCACTTGCACAAGAATAAATGACACTGTTTGCAGAAATCTACATATTTTGATATAATTTAGAAGTTGAGGGGGTTGTACGGTCTGCAATTTCTTCTAAAAATTGATAGTTGATGCCATCAGGTTAAGTAAGTTGGAAAACTTAGACTTAACCATTATTACAGAGCTGAAGGGGTGCCGTATTTAGGAAATCTGGTTCTATCTTGAGTAAATGAAGTATAGAGTTGAATACTATGCTTTAATGCTATGAATTTTGCAAAGGCATTGAATGCCATTGTAAACTTCCAAAGAAATGGTGGTGTTCATTGTTCTCAGTGGACCTCTGTAGTATAAATAGAGCTTCACATGTTCATTAACAACGTAACTGCAGGCATTACAAGATGAAGGCTCATGTTTGCAGTAAAATACCAAGTGACAGATACAGATGTTGCACAGCAGGCAATCCATTTGGTTAACCTGGGCAATTGCTGAATGCATGAGTATTTGTATTTGAATTTTTTCTGCACCCCCCACCCCCTTGGATAAAGGTAATGATGGAAATCTGATTTTTAAACAACACATGGACCATGTTATTGGTACACAAAATCACAGCATGCAACCCATTGTGTGGCAGGCCTAATACTTCATGCCTGCATGGCAAAGTTTTACAGTATTACAGTCTACATACAGCGGCAATATACAGGGGGATTCCTTAGATGACTACAGAGGCTACATATCAATACTGGGCCATTGAGTCATCTCAGACTACTCCATACATTGGTAATAAGAGTTTATTAACATATAATGCTTTTGAATCCCATTACCTGCATATGGCATGTGATACCTTATAAGGACTGGAGGATTCTGGCATAGGGTCTGCAGCACCCTAAGAATATTCCAGCTCTGGTTGCAATGCTATACTTGGTGGTGGACCTGGAAATTATGCTTGGAGTAGTGTTGCAAGATGACAGAGACTGTTTTCTGTACTACATTGTACTGGAAATCTGTCATTGTAGATGCTTTAAAGTATAATATATGACAATTTTTAATTTTAATGTGAAGGGTTGGCAAAAGGTATACATTGTTTTAGGTCTATATTAGATGCACAAATGCTTAAATGTTCAAATCTCTGAAGGCCGACCTTTAGAGATCGAACAGTTAAGCGTTCGAATTTCTTCAAAAATTTAAAAAAAAAAATTCACAACTCAAAAAAAAAACTAAAGGGTTTAAGCAGGGGGGGGGGGGAGCCCCCCTGCAACCCCCCCCCTATTTTAATATACCAATTCCAAGATAGCCCTACAGTGTAGGGAATGGGAAATTTCCCATTTTTGCATTGTAGTTCACCAAGTGCGATCTCGGAGTTGGTATATTTAAGTATTCCTTGTATTTGTTTTTTTTTTCTTTATTTACTTTTTTACAACTTCGAACGTTTAACTGGTTGATATGCAAAGGTTGACCTTTACAGATTCGAACATTTAAGCATTTGTTATCGCAATATAGACCCTGTTGTTTTAGGTAAGATTAAAAAAAGTACTTCTTTTAGTAATGGTTCAATATATTTAAATCATTCATAGTGCAAAGTGGAGTTTTGGACTAGTTTGTATATGGTGGTTTACAGAAGCTGAAAGTTACTGTTACAGAAATATCCTAATTTGGAGATAAATGATTACTGTGTGCCTTCTGGGTGAGAATGCTTATAATATTAAATGATTTTAGTTGTGTTAGATTTAGGTCTGAATTCAGAAGCAAACAGAGTATTGCAACAAGGAAAAATGTGTTATAGGCAGTGGTGCATAGGGTATAGATGATTCAGACACACAGGAAGCATTATCACAAAAGGGGCCAAAACTGTGCAGGTGGCATCATATGCTAATGACTGTATAATGATACAGAAGCGAGCAAAATGAGACCCATTGCAAAGGCAAATGAGGGTAAACAGTATAGTGAAGCAGTTTAGAAATGTACTAGAATTGTGTAATCAGTCATACAACCAGGGTGTTTGCAGACCAAGATTTATTAGTGAACATGGAGAGAGATTGTACTATGAAACTAGGTGTAGCAGCCATCTTAGCCAAGCAGCATATGTTAGTGACAGAGTGGTCTGTCACCCTACTCATTGCAAAAAGATCTGAGCATGCCTATCGCACTGCCACTTCCACAACTGAGACATAGCAGATCATTATTATATGGATATTGATACCCTATAGCAGCTGGTAGACATATGTGCCATCTTCATAAAGAATCTCATCTGGTGAGTAGAATGCCAGTCACTGTGAACTCCAAAGTATGTGAAGTTTTGACTGCTGTTGCTACAAGGACCTTCCAGTGACTATCAGGGGATGCAGTGGGTATATGCCAGGTATCTGCCTTGAGAATATGTCACCAGTTCCTGGATGTGATACTGCAGCATGTGGAGGAGCATATTGGAAGCCTAGGACCGAAGATGAGACAAAAACAATACTATACTTTTATCTTATGAAATAGTCCATGTTACCAAGGGTCTAGGGGCAATTACCAAGGGTCTAGGGGCCATCGATTGTACCCAGATTGCTATCAAGGCCCTGCCAGATCTACATGATCATTGGTATATCAACCGGAAGGGGTACCACTCCATCAACTGCCAGGTGGTGTGCAAAGTACAGGTCTTGTATACAATGTGTGTTCCATCCTGACAGCAGCTCAACCAGTGCTCTGTGCTGGTTCCATGAACCAATGCTCTGCCTCCTCAGCTCTTCAAGTGCAGAGTGAAAAAAATCAGTTTACTGCATTAAGCTTGCACAGAACACTAGCTGCTCATGTTTACTTAAAAAAAAAGGAAAAAAGAAAAACAATTCTTCTAAAACTGTTGCAAAATATTTGGTACAAGTGTAGCAAACATTTGCTGCAGATTTTACCCTGACTGCACACAGTGCTGCAATATTCAGGGTTTAGTTAAAAAGGTGATTTATTTTACTTTTAAACTGTAGCAAACAGTTTAGGTCACACACGGAGCAGTACAACCCTCAGGTTTGACCACAAATGCAATATAGGTTTTTAAAAGCCAGTATTGCATTATAGCTTGGGATCAGCTGATCATGCCCCCCCCCCTCAAATTTTTGCACCCTAGACAGTTTCCACTCTTGCCTCAACCTAGGTGTGCTACTGCCTGGCAATTCTCATGAGTCACACATCTGATACTAGTGAAACCTATACCAAACATTTCTGTGGGTTAACTTTCCATAGAGATAGATTTGATGCTGGATATGCTCTGGAGCCATATGAAACCAACACAATATGCTAAAGCTAACCTAACAATCCCACATTGTCACAGACCCAAAACATCACTGAGCATGTGTTCAGATAGATGAATATCTGAAGATCTGCTTCTGCTATCTAGGTTCCTCTGACAACATGCTGCAGTCAGGGATGGCTCATGCTATTGGGCTGCAGGACTGCAACCCCCAGCTATAAAAAAAAGAATGGAGCTGTGTGTGTGTGTGTGTGTGTGTGTGTGTGTGTGTGTGTGTGTGTGTGTGTGTGTGTGTGTGTGTGTGTGTGTGTGTGTGTGTGTGTGTAAAATGCCCCTGTTATATATACCTGGTGGCTAGACTCAAACCCTTTACCTTGGGAGCAGGTTGCAAGAGCTTGAATTCCCAACCCATCCCCACTTGTGAAATTTTTGTCTCATATTTTTCTTCTTGTGAAATTTGTGGTTTTCTGAATTTTGAATAATGGCAGGCATTTGAATTTCAGACTTCATATTCTTCAGAAAGTACATGGTAACACAAAACCTTTTATTCTAGCAATTTTCTGTTTATAAGATCAATAGTTGAAATTTGTCCCTATAGTTGGAGCTGTATTCCCCCATTATTGGCTTTGTCCAGGTTGTTTGTGCTAAGAGGTTGAAAGCTATGGTGAAAACTTAATTCACTAAATGATAGACATTTAAGTTTCAGTCTACCTGTCTTTCAAGAAACAACTGATCTGGCATAGTAGTATGTTGCTCTGAGTGTAGTGTACAGGGTCCAGGATTCAAGACTTGGCAGTGAAATGCATGGTGGTAACACAGCATTTTATTCTAGCAACTTTCTAAGATTATACAACCAATGTTTAAAATGTGTCCCGAGTTTATCGGCTTTTGCCCTCCCCCCAATAAATTTTGGCTTTTTTCCAGATTTATTGTGCTTCAAAGTTGAGAGATGCAGTTGAGTGTTGAGTGGATTTTACAAGGAGCTGAGAGCATGAAGAGAAGTTTAATGCTACTGAGAGTGAGTCTGCATGTATTGCAAGTATACTACCTATTATGCTTTTAGCAATACAAGCAGACTCACCCTCAGTAGCAGCTGCCTGTTGCCATTGCGGAATAAATTGCCTATGTTACAATAAAAAAATGATAAGCTTGTAATATTGCAATAAGGAATGGATGGCAAACTGATAACAGGTTCGTCATTACTAGGTATCTCCACCAAAGTAAACATTCTTAGGACTGCAGCATCCACCCCTTTAAAAGTACAGCACAGTACATTATCAGCAATGCATCTATATACTGTGGAAGTAGAACCTGCAGCCTTCTGCATCAAAAGCAGCTGTCTATTAGTATTTGTGCTGTAAAATGTAAAATAAAGCTTTTAAATGAAATCGAAATCATCATAGACGTAAAGCAGTATGCGGATTACAGTGTTTATGGTAAATGGGGTGAAGGAGCCAAGTAATGGGACATTGAAATAGCTGCAGCGGGGAGGCCTCATTCAACCCTGATTTTGTGAGGGGGGGTGGTGGCAAACTCAGACACCCCTGGCTGAACTATACCGCTTAACTGTCCAGATTTCTGCAGAATGAATAGATTTTTGCTTCTTATTTTTGGCTTGTTCCTCATAAAATTTGTGGTTTTTTGGTAAATCATTTAGGAATGAAGTCACTAAATAATGATAGACATTTTTTCAGACTTCATACTCTTCAGAAAAATACATGCTAAATCAAGACTGTTGTTCTGTCAAGTGACTAAGTTTATACAAGAGCAATTTTTAGTACTGTTTGTATGTTCCCCCAATATATTTGGCCTTGTCCAGATTTCCTGCAATAAGAGGATGAGAGGTATGTGCAAATAAATCACTTTATAGAATCAGGTATATACAAACCTCACAACTATCCCTGATTTTGGCTCAAAATGTTGCTCTCCTCCTAATAATCCCTCTGCAAAATGGCAAATTTGGAAGAAAATGTGGATGTTTTACAATTAATAAATAATTGTAATGATCAGAGTTATAGATTACTTTTAATTTCAGAAATGCATGTAGATTCTTTTATTTTGTCAGCTGCTCAAGTTAACAGTTCTAATACTAAAAATGTGTCCCTTCTTTGACAGGTTTCCAGCTGTAATGTGGCTATTTTATATTTTTGCATCACATTTTTGGCCCTTTTTTCATAAAATTGTGGTTTTCTGGCAAATTAGTGTCAAATCATTAAAGACTGAAGTTAGAAAATAATGACAGACATTTGAGTTTCAGATTATATACCCTTCAGAAAATACATACTAATGTAATACCTACTATTCTATTATCTTTCTAAGTTTATAAGAGCAATATTTAAAAATTGTCCTTATTTTTGGGCCTTTGTCCCACTTCTGTTTATGACCTTGTCCAGATTTCTTGCTCTGAGGCTGAGAGGTATGACAAATGTGTCAGGGCCATCACCGTCAGCCAGAGACATTTCAAATTGTGACATACTTGTTGCACCCAACTCCCCCACTTAGTGACTCTGAATGTGTCCAAGCAAGGCAAGGAGCATTTGTGGAGTGTACGTGTGCAGAGTATCCCCCATCCTAGGTAGACACAAGTAATACAGTGGCTTTTCATCTTTCCTTGATTATGCAGAATGTTCTGGTTTTCTGTCATATTTTTATACTGTTGATTTATGCTTCTTATTCAGAAAATGCATGTTGTTGCAGTGCCTGTTGTTCTATGTTTAAGTAGCAATGCTTTAATGACCATTGGGTAAGCTTGTCTGAGACTGTAAGATGCAAGTAAGCTTTAACAAGCATACTGTTAAAGAATCACCAACACTGAAAGCCTTTTTGTTGTTGCCATGCAGAAAATAATTTACATAACTAAATAGCATATAAGCCTTAGGTATGGAAATGCATATGACAGTATTTGTAATAAAGGACAGGATTACAGTATTTGCAGAAGCTCATTATGTTTGTTGAAGACTTGCAGTCATCTTTGCAGGCTTTACCTGTAAACTAAACAGAATGCCAATCTATCATGTGTGGTCCATAAGCTGTGCAGTAATCCTTTAAGCAATGTATACTGAGCTTGTTTCTTGTTTGCTGTTCATTTTTTTACTTTGATCATGTGTTCTCCATGAAACAAGTAGATAGTTGTTGTTAGGCAGCAGGTCATTTTTGGATAAGAAACATTTTTACAAGTGGGGGTAATGCTACTTTCAGCGTGTTATTTGGTACTTTTATAAATCTGTATATAAATTATAATTAGAACTGCAGTGCAAGGAAAAGTGGTTTGAGTTGAGTGCTACTTGTTTTTTTATACTCGATTTTGACTAGCATTCCAGTAATGTATTTAAAAAATAATTTATTTTTTCATGCCTCACAACCTTTTTGTTTCCATCTAGATATTAAGTAAGCTGTCATGCAGCCAATGCATTGAAATATTTTTTTCTTCTACAATCCATTTTGTCTTGATTGGACTCTCATAATGACAGTTTGGCAGTGGCACCCAGGGCAGCTATTTAATTAAAGTCCCATTTTTTGCAGTTTTTAGCATAGCCCCACCCCTTTCTAGTGGGTCCTACCCCTTCCCATTGGCCCCACCCATTCAGCTCTCTCCTGCAGCCCCCCTTTGATTTGAAGTCACCAGCCACCACTGGCTGCAGGGTGCTTCAGAGACCTGCAACAAGATATTTGTTGTCTGTGTGATTCTGCACAACATGATTTTAAGGTAACAATGGAGCAAGTTACTACCAGTGGAGAAATAGAAAAATTGGAGTCAAGTAATGAAGGTGTAGTCGATTGAGGAGCCATTGGATGGAACTTTGCAGAAGAAAGACATGCAAGGCAGATGTGTTTCCAATAGCTTGCACCACTAGTATGGATGAGGCTTCTGGTCTATAACTATGAGCCAGATTAGACACAACATTAATTTAAAACTGATGCATGCAATAATACAACAATGTTTTTTAGCACACTAACTGCCCATGGTATATATTACACATTGCCTACCCATGTAACATAGCTGGGAGGATAGGGTATAGTAAACACCTTATGAACAGGTGGGGAATGATACAGTGAGAAGAATCAGTAACAGAGTGGGGCTGGGGTCATTATGGATGTCAGTGTGTGTGTGATCTGGAAAGGAATGGGAAGCAGCCAAGTATCCTATGTAGCAAGAATATTCCTAGGATGGGCTGTATCCAGAAGTACTGTGTATATTTTCAGAATGTGTGGAAGTGGACACATCTCCCTACTTTTTGTGGTTGTACTGTGTATACATGAGTGTGAGGCAGGTATTTTGGGGGGCTCAGGTAGGAAGGATGCAGAACATGGACATCCCTTCCAAGGAATGACACTGGCATTAACACCTGTTGGCAGGGGCAATGGTGAACCACAAGACAGACCTTCTACCACTGGGTTGTGTGCATTCACCCCAGTCATAAGTGGTGTGAATGCAGTAACAGTCAGTGGATGTGACCTGTACATACACTAGAGACAGAAGACTGACAGCCATGAGAACAGTGTTGGCCCCATACATACAGGCAATACAGGCAGCCATATTCCTGGCTAATTTGCAATGAAGTGGACTATGTACTGAAAGCCCTCAAGTATCTTATTACACAGGACGAACAATACATCTGTCATCTCTGTCATGGAGTTGGTGGTATCTGACTATGCTTGGATGACTGCTATGCACAGCTACTGAATAATGCCCCATTGTGGCACTGATCTCAGGCAATAACCAAGCATTATGTTGGTGATGACCACAGTCCAACCTCTCCCAACCCCTGTCTCTGCACTCTGGATGCACCATTGCCACTGCAGGTACATGGGCATGGAATGACCATGCCAGTTGAGTAGGCTTGCTAAGCATGGCTTGTTCTTCCACAAGTTCAGTTCATGTGGGATGGGTTCTACAGACAGCCAGGCTGTGTCATTAGATGTGGGTAGCTGTATGCCCTCCACAGTTACCGCTGCTGACAGTGGTGCTGTACTACCTTAAATCTGCATCCATCATGATTAGTGTCTGATAGACCACTGCCATCAGGCATGCTTTGTTTTGTGGTGAAGAACCCTATAACCACATGACCTGTGAAAAGAGACAGATAAACTCCCAAGTGTGACATTACAAATATGTGGCAATCCCATCACAGAGTGATGCACTCAAGTTACATTACTGTTATGGAAAGTCTGTAAACGCAAGTACATTGTGTGGTATACCATTATGTCTGCAACTTAGATGTGCCTGTAGAAGAGAGGAGAGGATAGATGACATTATTGAACATTACTGATCTTAAGGCACATGTGTATCACTAAACCGTGCTACTGACATAAGTTAATACCAACCAGCTGCACTACCAATAAGGACATGTCAAGCTGCATCCAGCTAGGCTATGATTTCCTGGCCTCTGACAAGTATCAAGGTCTGTTCTGCCTCTCCAGTCAGGGGGAACAAGAACTCCTCCATGATAGTCAGGGTGGTATATGATAGCAGACCACCACCTATGTCCATCCTCTCCCATGCAATGTCATGGGTATTCTGCTGGGCATTTAAGATCATTTTGGTGACCCTTTTGACATGAAAGACTGCTCTGTGGCAACTGACAGCATTCATGCCTGCCACCAGCCCATGCCATATTCAGCCACAAAAGGGCCAGTTGCTTTCATCTGTCAGTACTATCCATCATCCATGATCAGGGGTGAAGTACTATTGCACATCTCTCTTTCCAAAAGAGCTTTATTTAAGTTCTCTATTTCTTGTGGTTTCATGTCATAACCTGTAAATGTTGATACAAAGATATAGTCAGTGAGTGGACATACCATACATACAGTGCCTAATGTCCTGTGCATACTTCCAAGTAGGAACTATTAGGTACACCCTTACCATAACACAGTATCAATAAACATACCATTATTAGTAAAGGTGTAGCTAGCTCAACCAGCACCCGGTGCCAGTTAGATGAACTAGCACCCCACCCACTCAGCTCTTCAGGTGAATAGCAAAAAAAAAAAAAACGGAGCTGCAGGAATGCCAGTTGACTTCCTGTAGACAATTCCCAATCCTAGTCCTCGTCCCCCTCCTCCGCCAGCTCTTCAAGTGAAAAAACATCTACAATCAGGTACTTGAGTAGGAGCTAATCAGGTCTCACCTCTGCCCCCAACCCTCCTTCCTCTCATTTTTATTGAAAAAAAAAAAAGAAAGACAGAAAGACTGAAATCTACTTTTTCTTGCATGGTATAAGCTGTAGCAACTGCTTGCTACATTTGTAGCAGTTTACAGTTGAATGTAAACTGCTACAAATGTAGCAAACAGTTGCTACAGGTTACACCATGCACATAGTACTACAGTGCTCAGTTTTTAATTAAAAGAAAATGCTTTATTTTTTATGTTTAAACTGTGGCAAACTAACTGCTACAATGTAGCAAGCAGACAAATGCTACAGCTTATACTCTGCATGGAGCACTACAGTGCTCAGGTTTTAATTAAAAAAGAATGGAAAGAAATACTTTCAACTATAGAAAACTGCTTGTGACAATTTAGCAAGTACTTGCTACAGTTTAGACCAAGCAAGGAGTACTACAGCCCTCAGGTTGGATCACAAATGCAATACCGATATTTTTTAGAGTGATCAGGATCAGACATTTTCACACCCCCAACATTTTGCACCCAAAGCAGCTGTCCCTCTGTCCTTGCCATAGCTACACTACTTTGTCATATTGCATAATAGTGCCCAGTAGGGCAATATAGGAATGATTAAAACTGGAGATACGGATATCCAAAGGTATTTTAATGGTAGAAAAGCACAAGCATGAACATTGAAACACGATGCACTCTGTTAACCTAGGTTTCATCCAAATAAAACAGATTTCTTCAGAACAATGAACAAATCTCAATGGGCCATATAAAAACACTTCCAATTACATCAATTGGAGAATGCACCTGTACCTAATTACATACACAAAATTGTTAAAGGTAAAAACACACAAAATAGATTAAAATAAAACATCTCTTGAAAAAAGAAGCCACATATACTTATCATAAATATCATAATCAAAACAGTCATAAATTAATGTATTAAAAAGCAATATGTATTTTATAGCACCAATATAAGGCACTAAACAATTTTTGCATATGTTCAATCAAGAAAAAAAGGCAGTAATACGCTAAAATAACCCAAGGAAGGTTACTAAGTTAGCCCAAAATATGTCTTAACTTAAGAATAGGTGCTAAACTGATATTTTCATTAATACCTGGAAAATTCAGGGCATCTAACCGTAGTTGCCAATTTAATTTACATATATCCAAATGGATATCCAGAATTTTCCCCTGTAAATCTTTACTGTGGTGCTGTATCACACAAAATCTGAACTCATGCCCAGGAGTTGCCTGAACATGTCTCGCAAGGGCATTGGTAACCTTACTATTTTTAATATCCAGTATATGCTCCCTGATTCTTTCCCTAAAGAATATTGCTGTTTTGCCCACATAAAACGCGGGACATTCCTAACATTGCGCAACATAAACCACATTCTGCGTATAACAATCATAATGTCCTACAATGGGAATTTGAAAATGATTAACCGTAATACATTCCCCAGTTGTTAATATATATTTACAAGTAGAACATAATTGTAAAAAAACTCAATTTTTCTTAACCATTTTACTATACCATTCAACATCGTGGTTATAAGTAATAATGAATATCAAATTCATACTGACATCTTGTTTGCTTATACCACTCAAACTTTTATTGATATCAGAACTAATGTTCATCTTGATGGCTTGATAAAAACCCATAGATCATTTATGTACTATTTCTTGTTTAACATTATTACAAAGATCCTCCGGGTAACCTCTTTTTCTAAACATAGTTGTCATATATTCCAATTCCTTTATAAAGGCATCATCCTCACTCACCATCCTCGCTGCTCTAACCATTTGACCTTTAATGATTCCTCTTTTTTGGTGGTGAGGGTGCCAACTATTATAGTCTAAATATGAATTGGAAAATGTACTTTTTTCTGTAAATATCAGATTTAATACATTTATTAACTTGATCAATGGTTAATCATACATCCAAATATGATATTATTTCCATACTAAATTGATAAGTAAATTTTAAGAATTCAACAGTATTATTTATATATTTTATAAATTCTTCAAGTTCCTCATTGTTGCCATCCCAGGCAATGAAAATATCATCCAAGTAACGCGTATATTGCGTAATACATTTATAGTATTTTGTTGGGAACACAAATTCCTGTTCCCAAAAAGCCATTACATAATTCACGTAAATGGGGGCACATGCTGCCCCCATAGCCACTCCAGTGGACTGTTTAAAAAAATTGTCCTTCAAAAAATATATAGATATTGCATAGGATGGCTTCCATGAGCATTATAAATGTATTAATTTCATCTTGCTTATAAATCCCAGTTTTGACTAGTTGTGTTTCCAACCAAACAAGTCCCGTATCATGGGGAATGACTCTAAATAAATTACACACATCTATAGTAAGAAAAGTAAGGTTATTAGTAATCCTCACATTTCTCAATTTTTCTAAGAAATTCCACGAATCCCTAGATATGTAGTCAAAAGCTATCAAACCCCTCTTAAGTTCATGATCTAAAAATTTGCTGATAAAACATGTCTTACATCTTTTACCGTCCACAATATGCCTGAATTTAATATTATTCAGGCCTTTGTGTATTTTAGGGATCCCAAAAATATTACTGACTACCGGGTAAGGATTCATCAAATAGTCATTGTATTTTTCACTAAGCTGCCCTTGGTACAATATATCATCAAGGAGCATATCAATTCTTTTGTGATTAATATTAATTTCATTAATACTGCTCTCAGTGTAAATTTCCTCCATGAGCATATCCATAATGACATCGATATAATCATTTCTTTCAACAATAACTACTCCATTCCCTTTGTCTGGTTTCATAATACGTATTTCCCTATTATTAATTAAGGAATCCAGCAACTCTCTTTCCTTCTTTGTCAGGTTGTTATATTCCTGCCTGCCATGCTTGTTTTTATATGCCCTAATATCAATTTCACAGGCTTTTTCAAATAAAGCTACTGTCTGATTTGTGGGGGGGGGGTTAAAAGTACTAGGTTTAACTAGCCCCCTATGCCCAAAATTTTCACTTCTATCAGGGAACCACATTAATAGATTCATTTTCCAGATAAATGTTTTTAAATCTATAATCATATCAACAATGTTACCCTTCCTACAAGGAACAAAGGTAAACCCTTTAGACAATAAATTGACATGCTCAATGCTACATTCAAACTTAGAATAGTTATACACCTTAAAATCATCATAAGAATTGGATATAACACATGGATCACTTAATGACTTTGAACATTCCATGTCATTCAACTCATTACGCATTAGTTCCACAATTAAATTGGAATCATCATTATTTTGATTGCATAAACACATACCCTTATTCATGACTTGGCCAATATTACAATTATTTTGATTGCATAAACACATACCCTTATTCATGACTTGGCCAATATTACAATTAGCATCAATATACTCGGGCCCTTCATGTACATTACAACCACCAGATATCATATTATCCCTGGAATTAATTGTAGAATATATGCTTAAATTCATCAAACCATCATAAGTGTGATTAGGGACATCTTGGATATTATTAGGGACAGACGTTTCAAAATCATCACTAACAAATTCAACATTAAAGCCCTTATTGTCATCTGTTACTTTCTTATCCGATATTTCAGCACCTACTGCCAACAAATTATTATCAGAAGATAGTTCATACATATCTATTTGTTGTAAAACTTACTATTAACCACATTTCCAGCCCCGGCAGGATGAATACAATCACACAAAACACTCACACAACCCCCCATACGTAGCGCACTGTCATTGTCATAAACATCAATATCACCATTATTAATATTGTTAAAATCAGTCAAACGACAGTTAAGTGCTTCTCTGTCTTGCAATTTAAAGACAGGTGAATGTATCTCTATTAATGGACTATTAGTTTCAGCGGGCAAAACCACCCTGTAACTCCGGTCATATGAATTGCTGAAAACATCCACATCTAGCCCTTGCTGCTGAATGCCGACGTCATCATACAAAATACCACCATGTCTAACAGACCCAAAGCTGTTAAAAGTAATTGTTGTGTTCACATTGGAATCACCAAAAACTTGTACAAGATCTTTACTTACAAACTGACTGTCAAAATTTGCATTCAACTGTGCCATGAACTGTTCGAATTGCCTGACTTGTTCGTATACCATATCTTCGGGTGTGCTCCTTGTCTCTGAAAGGATGTCTGCTCGTTTGTATATTCCCTGTTTTTTAACCATTCTGAATGGCATGGACCTTCCTCTAAAGGGCTCGCTTCGCACCAATGTTGTTTAGAAGTACCCTCCTGAGCATTCGTAACGTACGTATTTGCATCATACTCTACTGAATTTCTATTGGCGGTACTCTCATTCATTCTATGATGCTTCCTATTGCCTTCCGAAAGTGGATAAAAGAAGTCAGTTTTATTTGGACGAAACCTGGGTTAACAGAGTGCATCGTGTTTTAGTGTTCATGCTTGTGCTTTTCTGCCATTAAAATACCTTTGGATATCTGTATCTCCAGTTTTTATCTGGTTTGTGGAACAGTTTATTGTTGGTCAATATAGGAATGAACCATGCAATGACATACATTTTTTGAGCAGCCTATAGTAAAACATTGGTATTAGGTACAAAACGTATCAGTCTAATATCATTTAACATGTGCTCTGGTCCCAATTCACATTGCCCACTGTGTTCTATATATGATGCAAATGTACTGACAGTATGCACTGCAGCAACATCTATCATTGCAGCAAGCCCTGTGCGCCTAATACAGTTATCTGTATGTGGATATGGATTGCCCCCACCTAAAATAAGCACACATTTAGGCTATTTCCTACAACTGTACATGGCCTTTTTCACCTGACTCCATCACAAGTTATACCAATATGCTGCAGAGCTCAATTGTAATCTTTCCTGTGCCTCCCACCCTATGACAGAAAGTAGATCAGGAACAGCCTCACAGCAACAACAGTAGCAAAACAACAGTGATGTTAACCACACATTCTCTCCATGTCAGTGTCTCACATAGACCTACCATAGCAGCTGTGGTTTTGTCCTCTCACTGAGTGAATTCTCCTGCATCCACTAATATTCTTTTGCTCTTTAGCAAGTGTGCATAGTGCAATGTGTTTAGCATGCAGTTTTAGGGCTCATAGTAAAAAATGATGCTAATGAAATTACTAAGGGTACATGTCTCTGAATCATATGTTTTGCATATTGCCTATCAGACCAAGGCTGTACAATGATGGTTTTACCTGAGAATGAACATGCATAAATGACTCCAAAGTGCATTGTACATGTACGGGCAGCTCAGCACAGGACTGCAGGTGTATTAGTCAGCCTCATAGACCATAGTAGGGCTACAGTGCATCTTTGGACAGAAATTTGGATTGCATCAGTTAGATAAATTTAGGCCAGTGTATCTTCCTACACAAAATCTACCCTTGTATGCTCTTCATATTTGTGCAATTATATGTTGACATAGGGCATTGTTGTACTGCCTTGCTGCCCACCAGTGTGCATCATGTGATATTTAAAAACTTACTTTGATGTGGATCTGCTACAATTTTCATTAAGATTTCAGCCTGTGAAGTGACTATGGTTTCTGAAAGTTGTCACTACTTAATGGCTCCTGCATAGGGTCACAGGGTCATAGGAGGTTACTAAGCTAATGGCCGTGGAGCTCTTACAAGCCTAGCCAAGAGTTTATCACCAAAAAAGAAACCTCAGTCAGCACCCGTCACCCCTGTCAATGAGGGGCAAAGGTGGAACCCCTGGAACAAATTTGTGGTTTCCCACCCACTCATCAAGATTGTACTTGAAGAGCATCAGTGAGGTAGTCTGTTTGACATTTATGGAAAGTCTATTCCAGAGACGGGGCAGCCTCTGGGAGACAAACCTGTCTCTCCAGCACATTTGGTTGATGTTGCGTATTAGATTTAGATGTTTTGAGTGAGTAATGCATGAGAAGTTAGAATTATGGATATGGAGCATCTGTTGTAGGGCAGGGTCTGGTATTGCCTTGTAGTCGAGACACAGATCACCTCTGAGCAATCTGTATGATACCAAGTAGAGCGATAGCGATTTGAGCTTGTCTGCATAGGACAGGTGCTGGAGGCCATGGATTCTTATTGTGAGGTATTTCTGTGGCCTTTCCAATTGGTGCAGATGTTTGGAGAGGTACTTACCAAATGAGGCATTATACTTAATTATAGGTCTAATGAGGGAGGAGTACAGAAAGGAAGAAATCCCTTTACTTATGAGATGAACTAAGTAAAAGGTTTTCTGACCACTGCCGCTACATGATGGTCGAATGTGAGATTGTTATCAAACTGACTACCCAGGTCTCTCACCACAGGTTGTATGCTGTATCATACCTGGCTTATTTACCTCTATGCACTTTCTGACAAGGAGTCATACCTCTCAACTGTCTAGATTTTCACAGAATGTCTAGATTTTTGCTTCATATTTTCGGTCTGTTCCTCATAAAAGTTCTGTTTCTTTGGCAAATCACGAAGGATTAAAGAAACAAAATAATAACATATGTTTGAATTTCAGACTTCATATGATTCAGAAAATATATGCTAACACAAATCCTGTTATTCTAGCAACATGCTAAGTCTACAAGAACAATATTTAAAATCTGTCCCTATTTCTGGGCCTTTCTTCCCCCATTATTTTAGGTGTTGTGCAGATTTATTGTTCTAAGAGGTTGAGAGCTATGCAAACAGGATATAAAAGAAAATTCAAATTTCCAGTGGGGAAAAGGAATATTGCAGGGACAGGTAAGCGTATAAGAAACAATAAAATAAGATAGATTTTAACACTAAAATAATTTTAAAAGATGTAGCTGTTGCTTAGTATTAACCGAGACCAAAAGTGTTGGGCAGTGTAGGCTATGTAAAACAGAAAGTGGTATACAATGCCTTCATAGGATCATCAAAACCTTCCTGGCTGGATGGTAATGATTGCTGCTGAAGTGGGTAATTTCCACTGTCCACACCACCTCTGATTATGCTTGTGGCATACTCACTGACGTTGTACTCATCTAACCGTGTAGAGAGAAGGGGTCCTCATAGTTCTTAAAGGGAGAAATGTTGGAGGTCCCACACTGGTATTGCAATAGGCAACTGTGTTTTGCCTAGCTTTTAATCTGGCACATCCCACGTTGTGTTGACCCTTTTTCTGCTCTGGATTAATGTGTGATCCTACCACCAACTGTATAAATATCCACAAGTACTTGGTTCCACATGTTAGCTCTCTCAGCTTGTTTTGGCCTGCCATTACCAAACAAGCACTTGCCATATGTCCTGAAAGACCCTGTGAGGATACAGTTCTCCAGAGGGCTGAAGCTGTCCTTCCCTCTGTATGTATCCCTGCTGCTGCATCAAGCATTCACCTAAAACAACATGCAGGAATACCCCAAGTGATACTTTATTTACAGAGATTAAATCTACTCTTCACCCCTGCAGCAAAGCACTGAAAGCATCTTCCAAAGTAAAAGTATTACTACATATTTACAGTCAAACACCTATGTCCTTTGTTAAACCATGCATGCAGCAGCATAAGAAGGAACCGTGAAACCTAAGTTCAAAGTAAAAGCATGCCAGCAATTGCTATCATAAGGAATGAATACAACAGTTGCACTGATTTCAGTACAGCATCCTGACAGCAGATAACATTCATATTAATAAACTAAAGCAGACTTTAACACATACTTATATTCAATGTATTGTTAGCCTTTTCCACCAGTATCCTGTGCAGAATCATCAATAAATGAAAGCACCAGTGTAAGCATCTATTATTTCCAATATCAGCATGTATTTGTCATAACCTGATCAGCACAGAATACCATGTTCAATATTCTCTGCCCTTAAATTTCTGTAAGTATTACATAGCCATGTATCTGCAACTAATAAATGACACTTCACCTTTACAACTTCTTTCTTTACCAGACATGTCATTGATATCAAAATACAACAATTCCATATTACCTTTGGGTTACCCTAAAACCAGTGAGCTTCTGCATAAAAAACTTGTCCACTGAACTGAATTTCCATAGTTTCAAGTAATTATTAAATGTAACATATTTGTTAGCTTACTTATAATTTTTTTTTGGCTTTCTTACATCCCAAGCTCAGCTTGGCAAAGCCCAGTTAAACATGGTAGCTGTGTAAGGATTTGGCAGAAATCATGGTTTGTTTATGTTTTTGTACAAATGAAGTTCAGCTGAGATGATATCTATGAATCACTGTCTTACTCATTGGTGTATGTGGCTTTATCAGTGTTAAATAACTTTGGGTCATCATAGATGCAGTGAGATAAGTGACACTGATAGCAGGAATATGTGACAGTGGTTTCCATTATATATAAGTATGCCTGAGAACTGGAATATATACCTGCAGTGACCCAACATTTAGGTTGGAGTGCATAGAACTCTATTCAACGTACATGCCTCAAACTATGCCACGCTGTCTTATTTCAGTCGCTCTGAATAAAGACAAAACACAATTTAAAACTGTAATTAATGTAATGCAGTTGCAAAATAGTAATTATGAAAGGAATACCAACAGCAATACTTTTACAGTCATGCAGCCATAAGTTATTACTGAACCACCATAATGATATTGTGGAATCCAGGTCAAAACACTACTCTGCGTAAGGAAATACACACTGAAACACATACTAAATTAATGGATTGATCTCCAATTTCCCTTCACAGAGAAAAATAAGGTATCTCTGTGAAAGAAAACTGAAATTCCATGTGACTGTTTCAATGCAATTAGTAAACCAAACTTGACACTGCTATAATTTCTGTAGGTAATACCCCTATATGGTTGCATGGTTTGGGTATGCTAATGTTTGGTTCACATCATTTGATCCTTTGTACTGTACATAAATTGTTGCTGGATGGTAGCAACTGTAAATGCCCAGACTTATAGTCCAAACTGGACAGATAAGGAGACCAAAATCATGCTCTACATCTTGTAGGATTCATACCTGTAGAAACTTGAGCATATAGAGGCCATCACTGGGTGGAAGAAAGTTAACATCTGACATGAGCTGGTAACAACTAGTCATGCTGGATAGGGATTCCTGCTCTGGACAGTAGTGTCAGCCTAGGTACGACCACCCGCAGAGGTAGGGAGGCAACAAGCTGGCCCAGTGGATATTGGGGGTTCATGACAGAAGTCATTATATACTGCAGCTTTTGGTTGTAGTAAACAAGGTTAAGAAGAACTATTAATATAAAGTAAATAAATATAAAGTATATAAAGTAAAACATGTCAGTGGAAACACATAAATCAGTCATCCTTATTAGCAATTTGCATTTAGATTATGAAAGTCTACTCTGCTGATTAGTAATTGTATCATATCTGATTAAATTGTCTTATGCAGCTGTGCAAATACACACATATATGATAGATAAACAACTAAGCATATGTTTTGTTCTTCTTTCTGTAGCTTAAGCAAAGCACGCACAGAGATAGCTTTTTAGGTTAACAGAGGGTGCTCGTGAGTATGCAAACATTACTCATGCTTATCAAATCATTATGTAAGATTAAGCAATACATTCTTTTGCAAATAAAATGAAAATAGACTATCATTTTTAAAGAAATCCTTCAGATATAAATAGTAATAAAAGTAGACTTGCAGAAATACTGCAACACCAATAATCTATTTAGTACAAACCATATCAGTAACATATAGCACAATATTTATTCAGTGTTGATAGTAGTACTATTTCATTTTTATACCTGCTTAGTAGATGCTTAGTAGGCAGTGTCAATAAATGTATTGATTTAACACCTAATTATGAGTACATTTATTGTCTCTATTTTCTGTCTTTCTCCTTCCCTCTCTCATTTCTTATTTTAATTATGTATTATTTTGCATTTTTTTCTTTCTTTTCCTTGATGTATCCATTTCCACAGAGCCAGTGATCCCAGGAACAGCCCAGCCATGTAACTGCCAGGTCACAAAACATTCCAGATCACCCTCCTTTCACTGAGGAATGTCTTTAGGGTCAGGGCAGTGGCTCTGTTGCTGTAAGTACACTGATGCAGCACAGTCTGGAATGTATAAGCTTCAGGACCTGGTCAAGGATGTGACTGAGTGGGCAATGAAGAGACACATCAGAAGATTCAGGAATTTCTTCAGTTGGAGCAGGGCCTGCTGCTCCATTTGTCCCTGATCACTAAGGATCTGACCACTGAGCCACCAGAGGCCTCGGCCCCTATCATCAATGTTTCTACTGCATGACCATCAGGCAATGGAAACACTTGACCTCCTCCAAACTGGGGTGGACATTGCTCCAACTCCTCTTCAATTCCCTCCTTCCCTAATCCTCTCTCCTACACTATCTTTCCTACTTCCTTCCCCAACTTCCCTGTCATATAACATATCTGAAAAATAGGGTGTCCATCTCTTTCTAAATACATAGAACTCCTCTCCTACCTCCTCTAGCATAACTTTTACTTGTTTGTTTTTGAAGAAAAGAAAGAAAACAGGCAACTTTCTGGGGAAAATGTTTAAATTAAAGGAAGGAAAATAGATACAACATTTGTTGACAAAACTAGTATTAAATGTAAATAGTAAGAAATTAAGAAAGTAGTAGAAAATATGTGTATAAGATGTATGAGAAAAATGGAGTGGAATAGGAAGAACGAGTTGTTACATTAATAACTAAAAATACTAAAAATGATCTAGAAAAAAGTTAATATACAAGAAATATAGGAAGTGGTAAAGGAAGATAGGAGTCAGCACCAAAATTTAATGGGTTAAGCTATACTTATTTATAAAGAAATAAAAAAGAAAATTAAGTATTTTGTAAGGTGATAAATGGTTGGCTACAGGAAGATAGAGAAGAAGAAGAAATTTGTGATAAGAGTAACAACATTTATATGGAAGAAAGAAAAGATATAATGAACCTGAAAACTATAACATAGTATAACTATGGGGAACATAGACTTTAACATTATTAAAAGAACAATTATAAAACAATTCAACAGTTGTTAAATGGTGTAATAGCAGACCGGGTATGTGGCATTAAAGTTAGAGAAGTGAAAGAAATGTTAAGGGCCTATCTGCTTAAATCAGTGGTAGCTCAGGTGGATGCAAAAGATCTCATAGCACCTATCAAAAGGCATATATCCATCCATCCATCCATCCATCCATCCATCCATCCATCCATCCACAACTCCATTTTCCCATTCTTTGTATATGAGGTCGTGATGTCCTTTCAACAGTAACAATCGTCTAGAGCCAAATTTCACACCCCAGGGTGGCTATAAAACCCAAACATTATATGTAATTCAAAAACTTTTCTAAATTTCTATTTGTACACATTTTAAAATTTATAATACATTTGTATTAAAATTATTTTAGAAAAGTAAATTTTCAAACTCCATTGAAATCATTCTAAGTACATTCTCCTTAGCTATAAAAGGTAAGTTTTTATTTTCTTTGAGGACATTATTTCCCAAAATTCTTTATACCCAAAGTAATAGTCCCATGGCAATCTTAGTGTTTGTCAAGGTATTTTCTGTAGACCCCATGAAAAATTTGCAAATAAGCCACATAATCTATTAGATTAGACATACCTAGATATTATTTTTTACTAAATACAGTAGTTCTCCTTAATGGCTTTAATCTAGCCCCCCCCCCAAAAAAAAACTCAGAAAAAAAATCTCTAATAGATATTTTTATTTAATGATAGAGAATGTAAAAGCCCTCACAATAGAACCAAACTTTATCAATGTCATTAAATGTACTACATAAACTTTCTGATATAAACACATCTTAAAACAATTCCATTTCATATCTGTTTAATCTCTAATAATAATGCATCGCATTACTGCAATAGTATTTATTTAACACCAAATGATATACATAGTCTTTTAATACCATCTCTAACAAAACAATTTTTATCAAATTTATTACAGTACCAAAATGTACCTTCTGAGGAAGGTTGGGCACCAGGCTGGCAACTCGACACTGTAAAACTGTACTGCTACTCATTCTGAGGACCAACAATTCGATGTGGTGACCCCTAATGGGAGCAGCTAAAAGGTGAAGAAGAATTACAGTACCTAAATCATATACCTTTATTTTTATTAAACAGACCTACAGAAAATAATCTCAACTCTAACTCTCAATGGATGAAATTTATCCAAGTTTCTGACTTTATAACAACAGTTAAATCATTTGCTTATGCTAAACTTCATGGAATCTAAGCATTTGGTAAAATGGTCCATCTCGCTTCCTCACAGACTGTTTAACTTTCTTCAAGAGAAGCATTCATTGTATTGCCAAAGAATAAGACACTTAATAGGCATTCATGTTTTATTCCCCTTTGTACTTTTATTCTTCTACCTGTCTGAACATTCTCTAAATGTTAAACCCAACTATGCTGATATGTACTGTCAATGATATGCCTTAATTTAGAACTAAATCCATAATATTTCTTAACGCCACACAGGTAATCCTGACTAACTGTAACAAAAGTCTTTTGAACATCACATGACAGTGACATTCCCCTTTATCATTTTTCTTATTGTTGCAACAGTTTCTCTTATCAAAATGTATGTAGCTTGACTATCTTTACTTTTCATTTTGTCTGATTTAATTCTTTCAGTCATACTAGACTGAATCTTTCATGCAAAATTTTACAAAATAACCGATAATCTGTGCTTGTCAGTATCAAAGGTCTCCAATTCACAAATGTGTGTTTGTTTCCTTTTTTAAAAATAGATGTAATAATTATTTCGCAGACAGAGTCATCAGCAATTCCTCATTCTAACCATTCAATTGATGCATTCAAAATGAACTCTTTTTGCTATTATTATAAAATCATGTTTTTATAAATAGCATACAGGAAAGCCTAGAGACAAGTTTTCTTTTATACAGACTAACACCTTCTCCAATTCACAGACACTAATTTTCTTTTCTAAACTCTTACTATCTTCTGTCATCAATTTTTGTACTTTACTAATTTTCTTTACCACCTGTTTATTATCATACATTCTTTCAACTTAATTTTTTACTTCTTGCATTATCTTTAACTGATCTGTCAATTTTCTATCATCTTTAGGTTAATGCTGAGCATATAGGTTCACAGACAAGTATTAGGCTTGCTGTCTTTGAAAGGCCCTTTTAAGCCTAGGCAATTTCCCCTTTTTTGTTCAAATTAACCTATCCAATTTGGTTAGAGATTTGTCTTACCCATCCCATGGTCAACAATTGTATATTAACTGGAATACAATCTTTTTTGTGAAATGTGTGGGGACTCGTGCATGAGATAAAGCATTTAGGATCTGTCTCTGTCCATTTGTAGTACAGGAGGCAGTCCTAGGGTAAATTTCCTCTTTCCTATCCATAGATCCAAGTTGCACTTGAATATGGACAGGGATGAACTTTTTAAGTTGATTAGGAGTCTGTTCCAGAGCAACACTCTCCTCTGCAAGATATACCTGTCCCTCAAACCATTCTGTTGATGTTGCAGAGAGGTTTAGATCCCTAGACTGAATATTTCTGATGCCATTTGACTTGCTGATGGGCAGTAAATTCATCACTATTGAGCTGGAAGATGTCAGACACAGGTCACCTCTTAGCAATCTGTAGAATACTGAGTTTAATTACAAGACTTTGAGTTAGTCAATGTAAGACATGTTGTTTAGGCTTTGTATCCTTTTAGTAAGGTGTGGTGTTGCAGTTGCTGCATGTGCCTGGATTGATACATGTCAATAGGAGCATTATATTCTTTGACTGGCTAATGAAAGCTGAGTAAAGGAGTACAATGATATCCCTAGATCTAGACACAATCCCTTTGTTTATAAGCTGTTAAATCTTACAACACACATGTTGGACAAACATTAGGTCACTGACCGCATAAGTTCCTAAATTCCAAAACTCTGTCAACTCTTAGTGATGTATTGTTAATGTGGTAGTTCCCTGCCACTGTTGGTGTTGTTCATTTATTTGTTTACATAATGCTGAAACTTCTTGCTCTGTGACCTATGCCACATACTTCTGTTTTTTCAATAACAAAGCCACTTTTTCTTGAGTTAATATGGATAACTGTCTCACTTTTTTTCTAAACATGTAAATGAAGCATTGTGTAGCAAAGTATCTTCATATTCTTTCCATGTCTTTCCATATATAATTCTTCTCTAATTACATATTCATTTTTCTGCTGTAATTTAAAAAAAAACTTTTTATGCTTACTTTTATATAGCTGCCAACACTGAGTCAATAAAATATTACATGCTTATAAAGACATATGCTGTTTCCACCAAGTATGTGACTCAAATTTCCATTCATTTGTATCAACCACCCACCCATTTAAGTTTTTATACTTATTCCTTCTGTTATAAATATGCACATTTCTTGAACTTCAAGTAATATAGTCTTATGATCTGTAATTTCAAGTTTTCAAACTTCTAGATGTTACTATCAGACAAACATCAATAAGCAAAACAATGTGCCTGTGTAGGTTCATAGGTTCATAGGTTCATACTAGGCTATCTGCCCTAGGGCATTTATACGCCTAGCCAGAATGTGTTTGGCTTTCGCCACCCATTTTAAATTTATTTTGTGTAGCTAAATTTCCTCTCCTATAAGTTAGTACCATAATTCTTTTCCTAAATGTAAATGGCCATAATTTAATACTTCCTCAAGCATTTTATTTTCATGTGGAATTACACCATTAAGTTTTCTTAGATAATTCAACCCCCAACATTATTATTGTCATATTTGCAACCATTTATTTTACCAATGTGATTACATTTTCCCTTTCTGTACTATTTGTGGAAGCATATATTACTATCAGCCACAAGACACCCATTCCAGTTCTAACATCACACATAATTAATCTACCTAGAATTCCTACTACAACATCAGTACTTTTAAGTCTTTATTATATAAAACATTATTCCTTAGCATATATTTATTTTGTACTCAATGCTTGTGCTTACAATTGCTGTGATGCAAACAATTCCCGGCTGTCTAATAAACAAACATCAGCTCTCAAATCATTAGAAAAGTTAAAAAATCAAATATGTATATGTTCATTTATCAAACTATTTAATTCAAAATACAAAGTAACAAATTAACCTTTCAGTTTTTGACAGTGTTTTATGTGTTGCCTAAGTTTTCTTTTTTTAACTCATTTACCTATAGTGCTGTTTCCCTCATTACCTTGAGTAATATCAGCCTTTAAACTTTCACTCATCCCACATCCCTTACCGTTTTCTTATTCCACCAAACAACCAGTACAGTGCATAACCCTCCTCACTGTCTAATTCATTCACTTTTCTAAAGCAGCACCTTCTAAATCTACCATAGAAATATTTCTGTTCTTTATCATTGAGTTCCTTAACAATGGTGCAATCAAACAAATATGTTCTATATGTTCACATATTTTGTACAGAATCATTCACAGTTTGCTTTCACATGCACTCTCTCTCTATATTGGGAACATTTTCTTATATCACAAGTTTGAAATGTGTGTACTGGAACCACTAAAGGAATATGTTTTGAGCTAATATCTGCAGTATATGTATGCCATATATACAGCTGCATTTACTATACTTGGCATATGCAGCATTTTTCCTCCTGTAATTTTAATTGCTACCCAGATCTCCTTCTTCACATTCTAAATATTCCTTTCATAATACATTTTCTTAATTTCAGATACATTTTAACAGTAAGGAAAATAGTTTCAGAGTACATTGTCCATATCTGCAGTATGAAATAGTACTATCAGTTTTATTTTAAAGCTAATGGTTTTAAATCACAAAACCTGCAGAAAAAGTACTGCAGCTGAAACATTTTTCAAAAGTTACATTATGGAAGCTGGCCATTCTAATATACCCTAACATCCACTACAAAAAATAGCAGGTCTATATCATAACATCGAAGTTGCACAACTTCGGATGTTATAATATTGAACCCAAAACCTCGAAGACTGGCAACAGCGAAGCCACGGAACATTGAATTATTTCCCAGGGAAAGAATTCGGTGGGACATTTCCATGGCTTCACTATTTCCTCCACTGTGGTGCGATCTTGGAGTTGGTATAGTTAAGTAGGGGGTGGGGGCACAGCCCTCCATGTTGGGGATGTGGGGGCAGAGCCCCCCCCACATTAGCAATAGTTGGTAGTATTTATGTGTTTCGTGTGTTGTGCTGGAACAGTGATTTTTTTTTTTCCCCAGGGAAAAAAATCGCTGTTCTCAGCTTTTGGAATTTTCAGATTTTTGAGGTTACCAGTTCGCTGTATAGCATTCAATGTTTTCACATTTTGATCTTGTGATATAAACCCAAAAATACCAAGTAGCATTACTACTTTGCAGCCTACTTAATATCTGCTAATAAAAGAGTCTGACTTAAAAAAAATAATTTTACCTATTGTTAGAATTTCTTCTAACAGTCATTTTTTTAAATTATTTGTAGAAACCATCTACACTTCCTTCTCCTAACGACCAAAACAGTTAACTTAAGCTCTGTCAGTACTTCTTGTTCAGTGTGTTTCATGTTGACTAAACCATCATTCTTCATTTTTTTCTTCATCCAACTCCATGAAATTGAATTTTCTCCCTTAGATTCTTCATTCATAATTTTTTTCAAGTCATCAATTGATAAACCATCCTTATTCAAATTGTAACATAATCTACATCTTTTTCTGCAGACTCTGCTACAGTGCCATTGTCCTGGCATTCTTTCCTTCAGCTGTTGTCTGGTCTATCATAAGAGGTGCTTATGAAATGAAAAGACTATGGGAAATTCCCTGATGCCCTGGCAAAATGTCCTCTAACAGAATAAATACCATGTCAAGTCCCACCAGAAAAGTGGTACCTAGCCTAGTGAGACTAACCTGTTCCAAAAAAGATAGATTAATTAATTAATGTATCTATTTATTTATCCACAGAGTGGTGTTGCTGCGGTGGTGGTGCTGCGATAGCATTGTTGCGTCACAGTAAGACGTCCTGTTTGATTCTCAGCAAGAGCGTCTTCTGTGTGGAGACATGCATGAATGGGCATACCTTCGTTGAAGGTTGTGCGTCAGGGCCGGCAACTCGGCACGTAAAAATCTACTGCCAATCATTAGTGGTCCGGAGTTCCACTGTGGCGACCCCTAACCGGGAAAAGCCGAAAGACACAACAACATTTGTCCACAGAGTGGTATGAAAGAAGAAGTAAGAAATGCTATAACACACACAAAAAAATAAAGATCTGAAAATTTCATGAAGCGCATGTTTTTTTTTTTTTTTTTGTGGAGAATTTTGTTAAATAGATTAACTGTATAAAGTAATGTGATAGTTAAGGTGATAGAACAAAAAAGTGAATAAGTAAGAAATATCAAACATTTTTCTTGAAGTGTAAAACAAGCAGGAATTTTTGGACTAAGTTTAAAAAGTGTAGGGGATTTGAAGATATAAATGAAAAAATAGTGTTATATGGGAATTATGGGAAAAAAATCATAGCTGATCTCATAAAATGTGATTTTATTTGCAACATGGTTATGAAAAAGAAGGTGTGAAAATTTGCTGTATAAGGGCAGTGAAGATGATGATGTTTAAAAGAAACTGAAGAATGATTGTGGAAAAAGGGACGGAGTTGGTAAAATTGTGAATGGGAAAATAAATAGTTTTATTTAATGAGATAAGTAAAGTATATACATGTAATAAGTTGCAATTTTTGATGAATTGTGTAAAAAGGGTGGCAAGAAAGTTGAAAACTAAAAAAAGAGAGTTGCAAGTAAAGCATATATTGCATTTTTTATAATAAATTATTTGTTTATTGCTATTTATTTACAGGGAGAATTCGATTTAACAGTGCCCTTTTTCATTGAAGGCCAACAGAGAAAATCTCTATTATGCAAACATCATGGACATCATTTGAATTGCTGCATTATTTATAGTCATTTTCATTCATGAGCTACATTGCTATTATTTAGACATCCTTCACATTGGTTACATCATTTACAGTTTCAATTAAAAATAACAGTTACATTGGTTGTTTATGATTTTTTTAAATGCAGAGAGGCAATTGCACTGCAATATCATCAATATGAATAGATTATTGGGTTTTATGTAAGAGTATTTGTTACTAGGAAGATTTATTCAAAACCTAGCATACAGGGGGATTAGATAAAGAAAAGGAGCAGTCCAAAGAAAGGAAGTTGAGCAGGAAGCAGAAGGAAGATAAGGAGATGAAAATATAGAGGAAGGTATAGTTGAGATAACAGTATATTACGTTTAATACAACAGAGAGTTGTGGTATGAATTCATTAGCTATTTTAGTACCAGTTTACCTGAGAGTGGTTCAAGTGCAGTGCTATTTGTCTATCAGGTGTTGTCTGACTTGGTATTTAATGTCCTTCAGGTTGCAGAGTGTTGTTAAGTGGAGTGGGATGGTATTCCAGCTATTAGCAATACATTGTGAGTACAGTGAAGATCCTGAACTGTTGTTAGGTTTAGCTAGAGACAGTAATGATTTGTAATTGGAACATAGATGTCTCTTAGTACATTATGTTTAAATGGTGGAGTGAAGAGATGGAAGTTTTTCAGGGTTGTGCAATAGTTTAAAGGTTGTAATTAATTGTGAGTACAATAAAGAATTATTTTGTTTGAATCAGTTTAGTTGGTGAAAAGACAAACCAAACGGAACTGGAAACAATGAGAATGGACCCAAAATAATATTCACCGTTTATTGTAAGCGCTTTCGGCTTAGTCCTTACTAAGCCTTCTTCAGACAAACAGTGGATACAGCAATATTAGCACCTTATATCCATTCATTAATTAATTGATAGATCCTAATTAAAAGGGAAATGGTCACTAGCTAGAAATTTTCTTTAAAATACAATCAAAATATAACCTTTAAAACAAATCTAGAAACCTCACTACTCTAACAAGATATAAATACATAAGTTCATATACATTTATGTACTAATTCATAGATTTATATCTTTAATATCATGAGTGCATTAAATTATACATCCTTATAAAGTAAGGACAGCTGTCAATAAAATGCATATATTCCTATGCTATATAAACACTATACTTGATATATTAAAATCAACATATAAATCCATAAATACAACACTAACCAGGCTCAAACATATAAGTTGTTTAGATGTTCATCAGTAGTTGAATATTCATAGCTATTTAGACTATGAACTTTATGATGTATGTATTAATATATAAACATAACTATACAAGACTATATAGATATGCATATATGTTCATATATGTTCCAATATTATTACAAATATATGTAAAAAAGGTTTAAAAACGCTTGTAGGACAAAATTAACTCATCTATCTATTTAATGACAGTAATTTTAACATGCATTTAATTGACAAAGTTTCGTTTAAGCCAGGATACGACTTAACATTTGTCGAAATTTGCCATTTTAGTTCATCTAATTCTAAATTCAATTGCCAAGGACCCCCTCTAATATTCAAAATTCTTTGTTGAAGAATGATGAATTTAAATGTGTGAGATGGATGCTGGGAAACATGCTTTGCTAGAGCGTTGTTGAGATCACCTTTGTTGATAGCATATATGTGTTCATACACTCTCTGCCTAAATTTTCTCTCTGTTTTTCCTATATAAAATCTATTACATTGTTGACATAAAGCTGCATAAACAACCATCTTGGTGTCACAATTATATTTAGCATTGAGAAAATACTTCTTTTCATTAATAGAACAAGTCTGGCCAGTGAGTATAAATTTACATTGTTGGCAACTACCGCATTTGAACATTCCTCTTATGTTTGAATGTGAAATACAAATATTATGTTTTTTCTCAAGAATATTTTTCAAATTTGGGCCCCTCTTATATGTAATCTTTGGTTTATGCCCTAAGGCATCCAATAAATGTTCGTTGTTTCTAATAATCAACCAATTCTTATACAATATATCTTTTAGATATTTGTGATCTAATGAATAAGTGAGCAAAAAACTTACATGGTATGATGCGTTTTTAATATTAACGTCATTCACACTATCATTGAACATATTAGTCAGAGATGCTGCAGAATCTAAATGGGGTCCTAGATTTACTTGTAACAATGGTAGAAAATGTCCTAACAATCGTTTCTGTTTGACTTCAGATCTAATAGCTCTAATAAAATATTCAGGATAACCCCTATTGATAAACATACTCTGCAACAAGTCACATTCACATTCAAAATCAAAATTATCTGAGGTCATGCGAGCTGCCCTAACCATTTGTCCTTTAATGACTGCACGTTTTTGATGAATTGGATGGCAACTAGAAAAATGCAAAAAACTGTTCGAATATGTAGGTTTCCTGAAAATTCTACTCTTATAGGAATGTTCTACTTTATCTTTAAACAATGAGACATCCAAGAAGTTGATGGAATCAGATCCTGTCTCATAAGTAAATTCTAAGAAAGAAGTAGAATTTGAAATTGATTCTATAAATCCAAGAATGTCGTTAGGGTCCCCTTTCCATAAACAGAACATATCATCCTGGTACCTAGTGTACCAGGAGACATTGTTCTTGAACAATGGATTTGTGAATAAATGGGTGTGTTCCCAATGGGCCATTACAACATTAGCGACGCGCCCACATGGGGAACCCATGGCGACTCCAGATTTTTGTAAAAAGAATTTATTATTAAATGTCATGAAATTATTAGTTAATATAAGGTCCAATAAGGACGTTATTAAATATATATCATTGGAGTCGACTTTATTATTAACCAAAATTGAGACCCATTCTATCCCCAAATCATGCCCCATAACTGTGTATAGATCTTTGACATCTATAGTTATGAATGTGCTATTTTCGTGGTATGTAAGTTTATTAATCCCTTCCAAAAATGACCACGAATCTTTACAAATCTGAGGCTGTTTGGATAAAATTGGCTTCAGTAGATTATCTATAAATTTTGCACATCCATAAGTGATTGAACCACGACCATCCACGATTATTCTAAAAGGTGGATCAACCAATGATTTGTGAATTTTTGGGGCTCCAAATATTGCCGGAATAATTGGTGCTCCCATGGATATATATTCATACTGGTGAATATCCACAGAGGATTCAATAAACAAATCATCTATACATTGTTTGATTTTTCTATATGCCCCATTTACTTCATTTCTAGATATTTGACTATAAGATTCCGTATTAAGGTGTTTTTCAATCTTATCATTGTATATTTGTTGGTCCATGAAGACAAGACCACCTCCCTTATCGGGTTTCATTACCCTAATGTCAGTGCTCTTAATTAAAGTGATAAGGTTTAACTCATCTTCAGTGAGATTTCTACTGTGCCAATTCTTGTGTGAACTAGCAATATTTCTTATATCTAATTCACACATTTTATCAAAAATATATAAGTCAGGATGTAGTGGTGGGTTATATTGACTAGAGACCTTTAGAATGTTGGTAATGGAAGAGTTGTTACCCATAAGCATATTTAAATTGAGCTTACGTGTGAACAACTTTAAGTCAATAATAGTTTCTGCCACGTCTATAGTTTTATCTGGCACAAAAGACAAGCCTTTAGATAGAAAGTTTACCATCTGTTCATTAATGGTCAATGTAGAATAATTGAAAACCTTAAAGTCTCCTTCTGATGATACCAAAATTTTTAAGGGAGGTGTATTGTTGATAGCCATAAACTCTATCTCTTGGGTTGCCTCCTGGTATTCCTCGTTAATGAGGAATTGGTGTTCATATTCCTGTTGTTGTTCGAACGTTTGTTGTTCCTGGGGTGAAAACCCTGATTGGATTGGTTATTATTTCCTACAGTGTAGCTATTATTATTATTATTTCTATTATTTTGCTGGTTAATGAGCCTTTCACTCCGTCGGAGCTGTACATTTTGAATTGGCTCATTAGCCGGTATAGACGAGGCATGATTAACATCATCATTCTGCACTAAATGGTCATTAGATTCAACCAAAATGCCCTGGTTGTTTACATTCTCAGCTTTAAGTGGAGGGGGGTCAGGGTACGCTTCATTATTGGCGTACGCAGAAATATCCCTCTGAAGCTTCATTCTTAGTACTCAAGAATTTTTCCATTGCTGTATCAATGCTGGTATAAACTCGACAATACTCAAATTTATATCTTGAGAAATCTATGTGTCCTTTTATAATTTGGTCTAGCTCACCCTTAAATCTAATTATCTCGAATCATAAAGTTAATAAGTGCTTTTAAAAATTCAACTGCCTGTCTAACAAACAATTCTAACAATTCAGCATGAAATGTCGAACCAGCTACAAGACCTGCTGGGAATCTCCATTGACGGAGTCCCTTTTTATTTATACATTCGTTAAGATATGAAACTTCCAATTGGAGCTTCCTACATTTGAACATTTTGGTGTCAAATTCATCAATAACATTCATTAAAGTATTATTATTTTGTGAATTAGATATTTGCTGACCTGCATTATTAACATATGAATCTGTAAAAAAGTCACCGTTATTTAAAATGATGCCATGGAAGGAGTGTCCTGTACATTAGAATTACTTTCATCAGTATTATTCCGATTATTCTGTCTATTGTCGGTAACAAAGCCATTGGAATTACCTTGTCCTATGTGATTAAGTTCAGAAATCCCGTTGTTACGGACAAGTCTGTTGGCATAAGTGGAACCCCCATTTGACAATGTTAATTGTTGCAGCACCACTCGTTGAATGGCCTGCAGGCTGTCTTTGTCGCTTCCCAAACTGCATGCTGAATTTGCCGAACAGACTGCAAACTGTCTGTTTGTGTTCCGATTGAGCCAGGACACCAGAAACGCTATCATGTTGAGGAGGTGGAAATGCAACAGTACCTTGTGGGTATTGACGAACTTCCGTATTCTCTGGCGTTACGCTGAACAGCTCGATTTAAATTGTCAACTCTGCGCTTCCACTTTCTGTGTAAGTGCTTCTACTCTACCAAAGCAGTGAGGTTCCCAATAGCATCGACTTGCTGGGAACCATTAGTAGGTTCCAAAACAGTGTTCGTAACATCAGTATCATTAAATAGAGGTTGTGAGTCGATTCCATTCCCAGATTCCATTTCACAAGGACTTAAACGAATTGCAAAAGAAACTGGTGAAAAGACAAACCAAGAACTGGAAACAATGAGAATGGACCCAAAATAATATTCACCGTTTATTGTAGTCCTTACTAAGCCTTCTTCAGACAAACAGTGGATACAGCAATATTAGCACCTTATATATATTCATTAATTAATTGATAGATCCTAATTAAATGGTCACTAGCTAGACATTTTCTTTAAAATACAATCAAAATATAACCTTTAAAACAAATCTAGAAACCTCACTACTCTAACAAGATATAAATACATAAGTTCATATACATTTATGTACTAATTCATAGATTTATATCTTTAATATCATGAGTGCATTAAATTATACATCCTTATAACGGACAGCTGTCAATAAAATGCATATATTCCTATGCTATATAAACACTATACTTGATATATTAAAATCAACATATAAATCCATAAATACAACACTAACCAGGCTCAAACATATAAGTTGTTTAGATGTTCATCAGTAGTTGAATATTCATAGCTATTTAGACTATGAACTTTATGATGTATGTATTAATATATAAACATAACTATACAAGACTATATAGATATGCATATATGTTCATATATGTTCCAATATTATTACAAATATATGTAAAAAAGGTTTAAAAACGCTTGTAGGACAAAATTAACTCATCTATCTATTTAATGACAGTAATTTTAACATGCATTTAATTGACAAAGTTTCGTTTAAGCCAGGATATGACTGTCTAAACAACTTATATGTTTGAGCCTGGTTAGTGTTGTATTTATGGATTTATATGTTGATTTTAATATATCAGGTATAGTGTTTATATAGCATAGGAATATATGCATTTTATTGACAGCTGTCCTTACTTTATAAGGATGTATAATTTAATGCACTCATGATATTAAAGATATAAATCTATGAATTAGTACATAAATGTATATGAACTTATGTATTTATATCTTGTTAGAGTAGTGAGGTTTCTAGATTTGTTTTAAAGGTTATATTTTGATTGTATTTTAAAGAAAATTTCTAGCTAGTGACCATTTCCCTTTTAATTAGGATCTATCAATTAATTAATGAATGGATATAAGGTGCTAATATTGCTGTATCCACTGTTTGTCTGAAGAAGGCTTAGTAAGGACTAAGCATAAACGGTGAATATTATTTTTGGTCCATTCTCATTGTTTCCAGTTCCGTTTGGTTTGTCTTTTCAACAGTTTCTTTTTTTTGCAATTCGTTTAAGTCCTTGTGAAATGGAATCTGGGAACGGAATCGACTCACAACCTCTATTTAATGATACTGATGTTACGAACACTGTTTTGGAACCTACTAATGGTTCCCAGCAAGTCGATGCTATTGGGAACCTCACTGCTTTGGTTTGGTAGAGTAGAAGCACTTACACAGAAAGTGGAAGAGTTGACAATTTAAATCGAGCTGTTCAGCGTAACAGGTCAGAGAATACGGAAGTTCACCCACAAGGTACTGTTGATACGCACATACCAGCATGTTTGGTGGATAGCGAAGAAGCATTTCCACCTCTCGCTCAACATGATAGCGTTTCTGGTGTCCTGGCTCAATCGGAGCGAACACAAACAGACAGTTTGCAGTCTGTTCGGCAAATTCAGCATGCCGTCAGTTTGGGAAGCCCGATTCAACCGGGACAAAGACAGCCTGCAGGCCCGTATTCAACGAGTGGTGCTGCAACAATTAACATTGGACTACCTCTTTCAAATGGGGGTTCCACTTATGCCAACAGACTTGTCCGTAACAACGGGATTTCTGAACTTAATCACATAGGACAAGGTAATTCCAATGGCTTTGTTACCGACAATAGACAGAATAATCGGAATAATACTGATGAAAGTAATTCTAATGTACAGGACACTCCTTCCATGGCATCATTTTTAAATAATGGTGACTTTTTTACAGATTCATATGTTAATAATGCAGGTCAGCAAATATCTAATTCACAAAATAATAATACTTTAATGAATGTTATTGATGAATTTGACACCAAAATGTTCAAATGTAGGAAGCTCCAATTGGAAGTTTCATATCTTAACGAATGTATAAATAAAAAAGTTATACCCAAGGGACTCCGTCAATGGAGATTCCCAGCAGGTCTTGTAGCTGGTTCGACATTTCATGCTGAATTGTTAGAATTGTTTGATAGACAGGCAGTTGAATTTTTAAAAGCACTTATTAACTTTTATGATTCGGAGATAATTAGATTTAAGGGTGAGCTTGAATCCTTAGACCAAATTATAAAAGGACACATAGATTTCTCAAGATATAAATTTGAGTATTGTCGAGTTTATACCAGCATTGATACAGCAATGGAAAAATTCTTGAGTACTAAGAAACGCAAGCTTCAGAGGGATATTTCTGCGTACGCCAATAATGAAGCGTACCCTGACCCCCCTCCACTTAAAGCTGAGAATGTAAACAACCAGGGCATTTTGGTCGAATCTAATGACCATTTAGTGCAGAATGATGATGTTAATCATGCCTCGTCTATACCGGCTAATGAGCCAATTCAAAATGTACAGCTCCGACGGAGTGAAAGGCTCATTAACCAGCAAAATAATAGAAATAATAATAATAATAGCTACACTGTAGGAAATAATAACCAATCCAATCAGGGTTTTCACCCCAGGAACAAAAAACGTTCGAACAACAACAGGAATATGAACACCAATTCCTCATTAACGAGGAATACCAGGAGGCAACCCAAGAGATAGAGTTTATGGCTATCAACAATACACCTCCCTTAAAAATTTTGGTATCATCAGAAGGAGACTTTAAGGTTTTCAATTATTCTACATTGACCATTAATGAACAGATGGTAAACTTTCTATCTAAAGGCTTGTCTTTTGTGCCAGATAAAACTATAGACGTGGCAGAAACTATTATTGACTTAAAGTTGTTCACACGTAAGCTCAATTTAAATATGCTTATGGGTAACAACTCTTCCATTACCAACATTCTAAAGGTCTCTAGTCAATATAACCCACCACTACATCCTGACTTATATATTTTTGATAAAATGTGTGAATTAGATATAAGAAATATTGCTAGTTCACACAAGAATAGGCACAGTAGAAATCTCACTGAAGATGAGTTAAACCTTATCACTTTAATTAAGAGCACTGACATTAGGGTAATGAAACCCGATAAGGGAGGTGGTCTTGTCTTCATGGACCAACAAATATACAATGATAAGATTGAAAAACACCTTAATACGGAATCTTATAGTCAAATATCTAGAAATGAAGTAAATGGGGCATATAGAAAAATCAAACAATGTATAGATGATTTGTTTATTGAATCCTCTGTGGATATTCACCAGTATGAATATATATCCATGGGAGCACCAATTATTCCGGCAATATTTGGAGCCCCAAAAATTCACAAATCATTGGTTGATCCACCTTTTAGAATAATCGTGGATGGTCGTGGTTCAATCACTTATGGATGTGCAAAATTTATAGATAATCTACTGAAGCCAATTTTATCCAAACAGCCTCAGATTTGTAAAGATTCGTGGTCATTTTTGGAAGGGATTAATAAACTTACATACCACGAAAATAGCACATTCATAACTATAGATGTCAAAGATCTATACACAGTTATCCCCCATGATTTGGGGATAGAATGGGTCTCCGAATTTTTGGTAAATAATAAAGTCGACTCCAATGATATATATTTAATAACGTCCTTATTGGACCTTATATTAACTAATAACTTCATGACATTTAATAATAAATTCTTTTTACAAAAATCTGGAGTCGCCATGGGTTCCCCATGTGGAGGCGCATTCGCTAATGTTGTAATGGCCCATTGGGAACACACCCATTTATTCACAAATCCATTGTTCAAGAACAATGTCTCCTGGTACACTAGGTACCAGGATGATATGTTCTGTTTATGGAAAGGGGACCCTAACGACATTCTTGGATTTATAGAATCAATTTCAAATTCTACTTCTTTCTTAGAATTTACTTATGAGACAGGATCTGATTCCATCAACTTCTTGGATGTCTCATTGTTTAAAGATAAAGTAGAACATTCCTATAAGAGTAGAATTTTCAGGAAACCTACATATTCGAACAGTTTTTTTTGCATTTTTCTAGTTGCCATCCAATTCATCAAAAACGTACAGTCATTAAAGGACAAATGGTTAGGGCAGCTCGCATGACCTCAGACAATTTTGATTTTGAATGTGAATGTGACTTGTTGCAGAGTATGTTTATCAATAGGGGTTATCCTGAATATTTTATTAGAGCTATTAGATCTGAAGTCGAACAGAAACGATTGTTAGGACATTTTCTACCATTGTTACAAGTAAATCTAGGACCCCATTTAGATTCTGCAGCATCTCTGACTAATATGTTCAATGATAGTGTGAATGACGTTAATATTAAAAACGCATCATACCATGTAAGTTTTTTGCTCACTTATTCATTAGATCACAAATATCTAAAAGATATATTGTATAAGAATTGGTTGATTATTAGAAACAACGAACATTTATTGGATGCCTTAGGGCATAAACCAAAGATTACATATAAGAGGGGCCCAAATTTGAAAAATATTCTTGAGAAAAAACATAATATTTGTATTTCACATTCAAACATAAGAGGAATGTTCAAATGCGGTAGTTGCCAACAATGTAAATTTATACTCTGGCCAGACTTGTTCTATTAATGAAAAGAAGTATTTTCTCAATGCTAAATATAATTGTGACACCAAGATGGTTGTTTATGCAGCTTTATGTCAACAATGTAATAGATTTTATATAGGAAAAACAGAGAGAAAATTTAGGCAGAGAGTGTATGAACACATATATGCTATCAACAAAGGTGATCTCAACAACGCTCTAGCAAAGCATGTTTCCCAGCATCCATCTCACACATTTAAATTCATCATTCTTCAACAAAGAATTTTGAATATTAGAGGGGGTCCTTGGCAATTGAATTTAGAATTAGATGAACTAAAATGGCAAATTTCGACAAATGCACAGTCATATCCTGGCTTAAACGAAACTTTGTCAATTAAATGCATGTTAAAATTACTGTCATTAAATAGATAGATGAGTTAATTTTGTCCTACAAGCGTTTTTAAACCTTTTTTACATATATTTGTAATAATATTGGAACATATATGAACATATATGCATATCTATATAGTCTTGTATAGTTATGTTTATATATTAATACATACATCATAAAGTTCATAGTCTAAATAGCTATGAATATTCAACTACTGATGAACATCTAAACAACTTATATGTTTGAGCCTGGTTAGTGTTGTATTTATGGATTTATATGTTGATTTTAATATATCAAGTATAGTGTTTATATAGCATAGGAATATATGCATTTTATTGACAGCTGTCCTTACTTTATAAGGATGTATAATTTAATGCACTCATGATATTAAAGATATAAATCTATGAATTAGTACATAAATGTATATGAACTTATGTATTTTTATCTTGTTAGAGTAGTGAGGTTTCTAGATTTGTTTTAAAGGTTATATTTTGATTGTATTTTAAAGAAAATTTCTAGCTAGTGACCATTTCCCTTTTAATTAGGATCTATCAATTAATTAATGAATGGATATAAGGTGCTAATATTGCTGTATCCACTGTTTGTCTGAAGAAGGCTTAGTAAGGACTAAGCCGAAAGCGCTTACAATAAACGGTGAATATTATTTTGGGTCCATTCTCATTGTTTCCAGTTCCGTTTGGTTTGTCTTTTCACCAGTTTCTCTTTTTTGCAATTCGTTTGAATCAGTTTAGTTGTTTTAGATGCAGAGATATAACCTATATTGCTGTTTGGTTATGAATAACATTTCTCTAGTTTGGCTGATAGAAAATAGGTGAGAGTGGTTAGGATAGGAGAGGTTTATAATACAGTGGATAGGAGAGGTTTATAATACAGTGGAGAGTGAAAATGATGTGGCTATGTTTTGTCTAGCAGAATCAGAGAGGTAGTATTTTATTCGAGAGATGGCAGCCAAGCTTTTGGTGTGTCTTCTTTATGAGTTGTTGAAGGTGGAGATCAATTTTTAGGTGGTCATCTAGAATCACATCTAGGAGTTTGTTGTGGGATATCAGTTCTTTATTGGCCTTTTTGGATGACAGTATATTAAAGATATTTTTGGGATGAGGGAGAGAGTTGGGGTGTAATAGTAGTAGTTTATTTGTTTATTTGTTTTTAGATTCAGGAGGAGTTGTGAGTTATGCAGCCAGGCTTCTGTGAAGGAGAAGATATCTGGATGACTGTTTGGAGCATGGGTAGTGTCCTAGCTGCACATATTAGAGTGGACTCATCAGTGCATTTTACTATGGTGGCCTCTTTGCATCATGTATTTAGGACATTAATAAATAAGTTAAACAGTAATGGTCCTAAGATGGAGCCTTTTGGGACACCAATAGATAGAGGAAGGAAAGAAGAGGAATCATTGTTCTGTTTCACTCTTTGGGACCTATTTGTTTGATAGCAAAGAAACCTGTTAAATAAGGAAAGTGATAGCCTTAAGAAAGAGAGTTAGTTAGGATAATTTAATGACTGACTATGTAGAAGGCCTTGGATAGATCCAGAAATAGGGCTGACATTAGAAAACCTGAATTTCTTTTGTGATTTATTATATCTGTGAATCTTAGAAGGGCAGTAGTTGTACTGTGATTAGGTCTGATGCAATACTGAGAAGGAGAGCAGATGTTATTAAAAGTGATATATGTAGTAAGTTCAGAGTGAATATAAATGTCCAAGATTTAGGATAAGGATGAGAGAATGGCAGCTATTCTATAGTTTGCGGGCTCAGTGGATGAGACGCCTGTATGGATGGGTATTACATAGATTTTTCCCCATAAGATGGGGATGTATTTTTCTTGGATAGAGCAGTTTATTGCAATGGAAACATGATATACAAGGCTATCTGGAGTGAGTTTGAAGTATCCAGATTTAAACTGGTCAGGGCAGTGGTTGTTGTCTTAAGGGTGCATTGCTATTTTTTAATTGTAGATATTGGCACTGTAGTGTACTGTGAAGGTCTGTCATGGCTTCAGTGATTGTGATTGGATGTTTGGATTTGTGGTAGTTTTGTTGGAAGGAGGCCACAGTACTTGTAAAATGTGAGTTAAACTGGGAATCAATTGTTTGGAAGTTATTGCTTGGGGATGGGTTTGACTGGTTTGGGTTGATTTTCCAGGCCAGAGCAATGTATTTTCAACATTTTTTGACCATTGAATTTTATGGTGTTGCTATAATTTTTTTTTCATGTATTATGCATCGTTTGCTATTATTTTTAACTGCTTGTATTATTGCAAGGATGTTTGAGACTTGGTTTTTGGTCATGACTTCCATACTTTATCTCTAAGTTTGACTTCCACACTTTATCTCTAAGTTGCATGAGTTGTTTTGTGTTTTTAGTTTATCAATGCTCTGGTTTGTTCTTAACTATTTTGGTTCTTAATAGTGCTTGTTCTACCAGGATATTTAAATATATTGAAATAAATTTGTTTACTGCTCCATCAAGGGGAAGAGTTTTAAGTGGAGCCCAGTTGATCTGGAGCAAACTGGAAGTAGGTTTCTTAACTGAAGTGCTGAGGTTTCTAATCATGTTATGATGATATTGAACCTTGTGAAGCTGTTGGGGTTCCTGATTTCTTAGCATAGCTGATGGTCGCTTAGGCTATTGAGTAGGGTGCCACTTGTGGCAACATTGTTTGGGGTGGATGTTAGAATGTAGTCCAGAACATGTCCTTTACATGTGGCCTTGTTAATACTAGCTAGAGTCTTGATCAATTGAGATAAGCCATATAGCTGAACTGCATAAACATGCTGAGTTTTCTAGATTTATCATTTTCCAATCCATGTTAACATCTCCTAGCAAGATGGTTTCCAGTCTTATGGTGACTGAGATCCAGGAAAGGATATCTTCCAGGTGGAATGTTGTTACCAGTTGGTTTATACAGAGTTATGATGGCTAAAGATTTGTGAGTATTCAGTTTGAGGAGTGAGATGAGAAGTTCGGCATTGTTGCAAGTGGGTTATAGTATCATGATAGGTAGATAGATCTAAAATATTTCTGTAGAAAATAACTCCACCTGCTTTTTGTTGGTTATATCTAGTTGGAGTATATTATAACCTAGTAGGAGTATTTCTGTATCTTTGGTAATTGGCTTTAACCAGGTTTCTGTGTCTATGAAGAGATCAGGGTATTAGCTGGGTTTGCAGGCATGAACGTGTGATTTTGTTAAAGAGCCTTCTTAGGTTACTGTGTAGTATTTTAAGCCTTACGTGGATGGGGTGTTACCCCATTGCTGATTTAGGATGTGTGTGGACTGGTTTATTGGGGTCTGGGGTTAGATGAGTGGGTCCAGTATTGGAATGTATAACCCTTTCCAGTGTTACTGACCACTTAGCAATGTGGGTATTAAACAGCCACCACTTATATATGGGCTGGAGTTTATAGAGAATTTTGGATAATGGTGGAGAATGTACTGCTTTTTTGTGTTTCAGACTAATGTCAGGTAGGCTGGAGGAGATATTAGTGAAATATTGTGTGGTATTTTGGTTTAAGCATTGCATTTCAGATGTAGGTAAGTAACATTGGGAAAGAGATTTGTGATAGCTGGCTTAGCTGGTTGAGAGTGTTACTATTGTGAGAATTACTAGTGGCAGAAGATGAAGTATTGACATATTTGAGATCTAGAAGGATGTATGGATATGTGATAGTGTATAGTGGGAGGAGTGCAGAATAACACAGGTATAAGCAGAGATCAATGGGCAGAATAGAGTATGATAATAGGTCGGACTGATAGGAAGGCTTAGGAAATAATAGGTAGGATTGATAGGTAGATATAAGGATTAATAGGTAGGTACAGATAAATACTGATTACTTAGGATGAAGTTATATGGCGAGGAGTCTATTAACAGAGTAGAACAGGTATGATAAGGAAAGGTAGCAGGACAAATTACTGATTTAATTGTGCATGGACATAGAGAAATTGAGGATAGAGGGTCATATGCAGTAAAGAGAGGTAAAGGGAAAGCTGATAGATATTAGAGAGGAAGAGATTAGAGATAAATATTAATTTGATTGCATCATATGACAGAAAATTGCAGAGCTGAAAGAAAGAGGGAGCACTGCTCAGTAATGACCTAGAGTTACATTTGAGAAGGGATCTGAGAGGATATAATACAAAGCTGTATGGAGGGGAGAATGGCAACTGGAAATTATTCTAAGTGTTAGTTGGAAGTAGGGTAGAGGAGAATAGAATCAGGAATGTTTCTTTAACAGTGGTAAAGTTGTTTAGGAAGGTATAGGGAGTAGGTGTCACGAGTGATACGTGTATGTGGGAAGTATAATGACAGAGTATGGTGGGGCAGTTGGGCATTGGGAAAAGGGTAATGGGCTTCCTACCCTTAGGCTATTTATTACAAAGAATAATCAGTTTATGGCTGGTGCTTAACAGTTAGCAAAGAGGCACAAAGTAGAACAGGTTTTCTTACGTTTACTGAATGCAAACTGCAAGAAGCTAGGAATACAAAGCCATTGGCTTACACATGGTCAAGTCACAGAACAGTGTCCAATTCGGTATGTGATCCTTAGAGTGTAAGGACTACTGCTTTGGGTGGAATGTCACAGCCTCTTTCCTGCACAGATGAGGCACACTTTGATTAATTAAAATTAATACACAGCCAGGCTCTTCATATTGAAGTTGCTTACTTTGTACAGTGACAGCATTCTCAGTGAAAACTTTTGCAGAGGTGTGCCTTGTGGCAGAGCTCCTGTTATGTAAGGGACAGGGACTAATGTAATATCCACAGGCTCTGAAAGGAAACAAAAAGAGAAAAACTGAACTAAAGTGAAATATTATATGGTGGCAGTAAAGTTAATATGTATGTATTTAGCTTATAGCTAAAGATAGTGGAAGGGACACAGCGAGTCAAAGCATGAGAAGATAGGCTAATTTAGGAGAAGACAGAAGGTAACAAAGTTTATGAATGTAAGGTCAATATAGATTTAGCAGGAGGAATACGGGTAGAAAACTGTGGTAGTATACTGTACAGAGCTGTATAGAGCAAATAACAGAACATAGCAGTACACTACTAAGCACATTATAAAACCACCACTTAGTAAGTATTCATTGGATTAATTAGGACTTCATAAGAATGTTCTATATACAAAAGCATTAGCAACTGAAATTATGTATGTGAATCTCCTACTGGTTAAAGAGCACAGGCTCAACATCCATGAATCTTTACCAACTAGAATAAAATCAGTACAAATGAAAAGCAGTCCCATTGTTTGCATCATTCCACACAGTCTTAGAGCAAATAGAAATTTATTAATACATGACATAAAAAGCCATGTGAAAGAAGATGGTGACTGAGTGGATGTGGAGACCTAAGTGAAGTGAGATTTAAGGGTCTATATTAGAAGCACGAAAATGCTTCTGTGTGAATACGGAAACAGCGACACATATTCATCGAATCGCATTTAAGCAATTTGATGAATATGTCATAGGGCAAGGAGATAGTTGGCCAAATTTATGGAGTTGCCCTTTCCTTCCTTATAGTGCAATCTCGGAGTTGGTATATTTAGTTAGGGGATGTGGGGGGCAGAGCCCCCCATGTTGGGGGGTGTGGGGGGTGAAGCCCCCCACCTGTTTATGGTGTTAAATTATTTTTTTTTAGCAAATGGCCACATAAGTTTTTTCCCTAGGGAAACATTTGATTACATGGACGTTCGCTATTTTCAGGTTTCGTGCATTATGTATCAACTTTTATGTAGTCACACATATGCACTTTCGGTCTTATAATATAGACCACAGATTTAAGAGTATATTTGTCCACAGTGACTTAGACTTAAAGGGGTGAGTGTGGGAGGGATATGTGAAATAGCCCACTATTCAGCTTGGTCATCAACCCTAGGTTGTTTTTTAACCTACCCTTATACTATTTATTTTAGAGAAAAGTCAGTTTATGGCTGGTGCTCAGCAATTAACAAAAAGCCACAAAGTAGAACAGGTTTTCTTACATTTGTTGAATGCAAACTACAAAAAAATATGGATACAAAGTAACTGGCTTACACTGTGTAATCTAATGATCAAGTTACATGGCAGTGTCCAGTTTGGTAAGTAGTCCTTAGAGTGCAAAGGGGGATTGTTTACAGGCACTTTCCAGCAGATGGCAGGCACATATTTGACTAGTTAATGTCAATATACAGCAAGGCTTTTCATGTTAAACTTGCTTATATCGTTGGATCATAGGATCATAAGAAGTTACTAGGCTAATGGCCCTAGAGGCCTTACAAGCCTAGCCAAGTTCTTACCCTTATTTCCATGATCAGCACCTATTGCCCCTGTCCAAGAGGGACACAGGTGGAACCCCCGGGGTGAATTTATGGTCACCCATCCAATCGCCCAGATTGCGTTTGAAGAGGGCCAATGAGGTGCTTTGTTTGACATGAACTGGGAGTCTGTTCCAAAGATGTGATAACCTATGGGAGACAAATCTTTTCCTCCAGTAGGTTTTATTAATGTCACATAACAGGTTAAGGTCTTTAGAGGGAGTAACCCATGTACCATTTGACTTACAGATATGCAGCATTTCCAATAGCGCAGGGTCAAAGATTGCCTTGTATACAAGGCAGAGATCACCTCTGAATAGTCTGTATGAAACAGAATAAAGTGACAATGATTTCAGACAATCCCCAAAGGACAGATGCTGAAGACGTTGAATTTTCCTTGTGAGAAAATTTTGTGGTTTCTCCAATTGCTGCAAGTGCTTAGAAAGGTACATACCAAAAGGGAAATTGTACTCAGTTATTGGCCTGATGAGGGAAAAGTACAGGGAGGTTAGAACTTCTTTTTTCTGGAGGCAATACCTTTACTTATGAGATGAACAATATAGAATGCATTCTTACCACTGTGGAGACATGGTGGTCAAAGGTACGGTTGCTGTCAACCTCTGTGCCCTAGTGCCTCACCACTGAGTGTGTACTTAAGGTGTTGCTATTGACATGGTAGTTAGCAGGAACATCGATTTTACAGAAAGGAATGATAATACTTTTTTTTTTGCAATGAGTTTAAGGCCATAACTTTGGCACCAATCATTTGTTTGTGTAAGACCATCTTGTAGGATGTTGACATCATTTGGAGAGTTTACAACCTCTCCCAATTTGCAATCATCAGCAAATGTTGTCAGCCACAGACCTTTAGTTTTCGCTTGCACTTCAGAGAAATAGATTCCAAACAGTAGAAGTCTCAGGACTGATACCTGTGGAACACCACTGGTTACGGGTCTATATCATATATCTGAATGCTCAAATGTCCGAACGCCGAAACTTTGAACTGGAAAGTTCAAAGTCTAAAAATAACGAAGCCGCAGAACATCAAATTCTTTCCCAGGGAAAGAATTTGGTGAGCCATTTCCGTGGCTTTGCCATTTCCTCCACTGTGGTGCAATCTCGGAGATGGTATATTTAAGTAGGGGGTGGGGGGCACAGCCCCCCACATTGGGGGGAGTGGGGGGTGAAGCCCCCCCACATTAGAAACAGTATGTAGTGTTTGTGTGTTTCCCTGGGAAAAAAATCTCTGTTCTGATTGTTTGGAGTTTTAAGATTTTCAACTTTTGGGTTCGATATTTACATAGTCAAAGTTTTGACACTTCGACTATGTGATATAGACCCCTGGTTACAGGTCTGCTGTTGTAGATGAGTTGGATTCCCCTATTTTAGCTATATGAGTTCTATCAGTGAGCCAGTTAGTGACCCATCTAATAATATAAGGGTTGATGCCTAATTGGGTGAGTTTGTCAATGATGCCTAAGTTGGGGATAGTCCCAAACACCTTGGCTAAGTCCAGGCAGGCTGTATACACAGATTTCCCCTCATCCAGGGCCTTAGCGACTGTCTCGAAGAAGTCTACCAGGTTTAACAGGCGCATTCTCCCTTTGACAAATCCAAACTGAGTAGGGTCAAGTGTTTGGAGATTACCTATATTTTTGTTGATAAGGTCCATGATGATTCACTCCCTGGCCTTGCAGATAAGGCTAATCAGGCTAATAGGTCTATAGTTCCCAGGATCAGTAGAAGCACAACTTTTGTGCAAGGGAATAACTGTAGTTGTTTTCCATTTAGCTGATGCAAAGCAGGTGCTTAGACTATGATTGAAAAGAGTACCCAATAGTGTTGCTAATTCACTTTGGAGCCCATGTAGGACACAGCCTGGGATGTTATCAGGTCCCATAGATGCTGTGTTTTTGGCCTTAGAGAGTTAATTTACTACCTGCTCTTATATATATACCTGCTTTTTATTGCACAGTGACAATATTCTCAGTGAAAATTTTGGCAGAGGTGTGCCCTGTGGCAGAACTAAAGGCTATATAAGGGACAGAAACTAATGTAACAGCCAAAAGCTTTTACAAAATGACAATTTTCTCAGTTTAAACTTTTTCTTATAAACAAAGGTATGGCATCTAAGTCCTAGGAAGTCATTGTTCCACTGTATTCAGCAATCATCAGATCTATCATTGAATACAATGTCCCTTTTGGTATGTATCTAACCAAGGTATGTATTTAACCAGGCATATCCAACAATTGGAACATCCACAGAGGTTCCTCACTAAAAGAATACAGGGCGTAAGTAATATCTCCTATGCAGACCATCTCAAAGCCCTATCCCTGTATTCTGTCTCCTACATGCTTTTGAGCAGAGTTCTTTGCGTGGCATACAGAACATTGTCAGACCCAACTCTGATGGACCTTCTGCATATTTACAAAACAAACAGCACCAGAATTACGTGTTCTAAAGACTTAAACCTTGCCTGTGATATAAATAGGACCTGCTGGCAAGGTAGGTATGTATCTTAGAGACTACCCTGGCTATGGAACAGGGTCCCCATCCATGTGAACCACAGTTCCTCCCTAACCCAACTCCAGTTCAGCTTGAACAATTGGATAGGAAACCAGAAATTCAGCCCTGGTTTGGCACCTATGTCTGTAATTGACACATGTAACCTGTAAACGGTTCATCTCCAAGGCCCATCCTTGCATTTATCAAGCATATCAGAACTTGTCAGATATTAGCAATACGTGGCTAGACTTAAAAAGGCCCTTGTGCTCATTAGATTAATAAACAGCTATGAGCCTATGTTCCTTGTGGCAAAGCTCCTGGTATGTAAGGGACAGGGACTGATGTAACAGCCATAAGCTAAAATGTGTCCAAAAACAACTCATCCATCACCTTCTGAAACACAACATCTTCTCTCCAACCCAGGATGGATTCCATTCAGGGCACAATACATCAACTGCCCTGATTTCCTTCTTGGATATCATCAACAAAGCCTGTGACCTAGGCCATACAGTGTCAGCCCTCTTTCTGGATCTGTCAGAAGCTTTCAATACTATATCTCATGCCATTCTCCTGCCTCAACTCACTTCTATAGGGTTATCTCCTCAGTCTTTTAACTGGTTTAAAAGCTATGTCTCATATAGGCAGCATGCTGTCAAATGGAAAAATTCTCTCTCTCCCTACCTACATAACCCTACAGTTGTTCCACAATGCTCAGTTTTAGGACCTCTCCTACGTAATATATTTATAAATAATCTTCACCAATCTATTCTGAATGCCTCCCTAGTGGAGTATGCAGATGATTTGACCATCATTTGCTCTACACCTAACCCTGCATCTCTACAACAAATGATGCAAAAAGCCTTTTGTATAGTAGAATCATGGCTCCACAAAAACATCTCTCTCTAAATGCTAAAACAATTAAACTTATGCTGTTTACCCCCAAAAGAAATACAGTATTTAACAAAGAAAATTTCAATATACTCTCACTAAATTCCATTAAAATTGAACTAGTAACTAGTACCAAATCATTAGTAGTCATAATAGACAAAAACCTCAAGTTTGACCTGCACATCCAATCTAATATTAATAAAACCCATAAAAAACTAGGGCTTCTGTACAGGCATAATAGGTTCCTCTCCTTACCAACCAGACAAGCTTTAGCCCTCTACTATCTCCTGTCGTCATTAACCTATGTTGCACCCTTGTTAATGAATTTATAGTCTTCCCTGAAACTCAAACTAGAAACCTGCTACAATAAGACTGCCATATTTGCCACAGGCAGCTGTCACTCCTGCCATCACTGTAGCTTTTTAAGAAAACTACAATGGCTAGAATTCCACCATTGCCTATTACTCTAGCAGCTAACCACATCACACAAACTTATCTATAAACCACAAGACTGCCCTGCCCTTAGCTCCTTACTTGCCCCTTACTCCCCTCTCAGGCCACTGCATTCAGAACACCAACACTTTCTCCATATACATAAACCAAGCCTACCTGCAGGTAAATTACTATACTCTTGGACTATGGCCAGATTTTGGAATAACCTCTTTTCCTCTATATACAGTGAACATCATCCCCCTAACTTTAGAACCTCACTACACAATCATCTCCTCCCCAATTAGATATGTAACTGCACAAAGGCACATCCTACCACCCATGAAGCCATTACTTGACCTTTTCTCCCCTTCAGTCTCAGCTGGCCTCCAATACAATGCTAGCCTCTCTAACTACCTTGCATTGTTGCTGCACCTTGTTGAACCATTTTATCTCTCATTCAATACCTTCACTTGAATTTGCATAAATTAATTTTCCCACACTTCTGCTGACATGAAATGTCTACACTGATCCCTCTTGCTACTAACTGTCTTTCCTTTTTAACTACTTCATGCCCAAATGTCCACTGGAACTGTGTAATTCTACAATAATTATTTGTATTATATTCTCTTTTCAATTGCTTGTGTCTTAGAACCTGTACTGACTCCATTATGTATGGTGGAACCTGCTCATTACAAACTGTCCGTATTATAATTTTAAATTTTTGCTTTTTATGTTGTGCTTGATTGCAACTACTGTATTTTAATATATATATATATATATATATATATATATATATATATATATATATATATTTTGTATTGCTTCATTGCAACTATTATATACCAGTACTGTATTTTGTTACTTGTCTTGGAGCTTTTCTCCCTGGGCCTCCACTGAAAATGGGCTCACTGTGGCCCAGTGGACTTTCCCGGTAAACAAATGTCAATAAAATAAATAAAAGCTTTTGGCAGAGACAATATTTCCAGTGAAAACTTTGGCAGAGGCATGCCTTGTGGCAGAGCTCCTGCTGTGTAAGGGACTGATGCAATAACCACAGGCTATTCCACAGTGAAAATATTATCAGTGAAAGCCTTCTCAGACTACTGCCTTGTGGCAGAGCTCTTTCTATTTAAAGGACAGGGGACTGGTGCGATGTCCACAGGATATTGCGCAGTGACAATTCTTAGTGAAAACTTTAGAGAGTAAATAAAGCAACCACTGCTTTTTTGATTAGTGTCATGGGATCTTTTACAGACACTTGAGCTACCCACAAGCTCAGGCAGATTTGGCATTAGTTTAACACTTCATCAGATTGAGTGTGGCACTCTCATTTTGCTGCACTGCAGTGTCAATATAACTACATGATCTACATCAGCCATGGGTAAAACCTGCATTACTCATATCCAGATCTGATACATATTGATGATGGATAAAACCTCTGTTACTCATAACCAGACGCACATCAGCCAAGGGTAAACCTTTATTATCCATAGCCAGACATGATACACATTAAGCATGAGTAAACCCTCAGTTAATCATTACTAGACATGAAATACCCTAGATATCAGGAAACTCTGCATTTCTGATGGAGAAGAGTAGATAAACCTTGCTGCAGGTCCTTTTTGTCTGCATAATTCAACTGGCAATGTGTTTGCATTTGTGACACTCCAGAGAAAAAAAAAACAATAATAGGGTGTGGAGTCTGTAGCAAAAATACTTTTATCCTGCAGAATGTCTGTTATTCATTTGGGCCTTGAACATGAAGATCCAAATGCTTCTTAATCAGAAATTTCCTTTGTCTCGTCATTTCTGACCACCATACTTTATAATGTGTAGTGGAGAAATAAAATATAAATTTTACCAAACACATTCAAAGTGTCAAAGACTGCCACCAGTATTTTTTTTTGTTTGATATATCAGAGCTGTGCTGAATAACATTCCATTGCAGCATGCTTAAATGGTTTCATTTCCACTGAACAACTTGTAAAGTACTTAACAACTTCCAGCATACTAAACAAGAAAAATCTGAGTGGCACAATTGTTGCTGAACCATATTTCATCAGACACTGAATAACATTTTTTACTTTTTTTAATGCATGCATTTCAAGAACACAGAAAGTCAGAGTAGAAAAAAAGATATTATACAATTCCTCCTCTAAAACGTGCACGCTGATTGGCCAGCCCAACCAGTGTGCCCGTTGTAAATCCCTCGATATACTAATGGAAAAAGGTCCGGTCGCCCGGACTTTTTCCGTTAGTATAAAACACTGTCTCGCTATGTTAAAAGAGTTTAACATAGCGACACAGGTTTAAAAAAAGCAACACAGATCTCCGTTGCTTTTTTTAAAGCTGTCTCGCTATGTTAAACTCCTTTAACATAGCGGTACAGTGTGTAAAAAGCAACGGAGATCTTGAGATCTCCGTTGCTTTTTTTTAAACCTGTCTCGCTATGTTAAATGAGTTTAACATAGTGAGACAGCTTTAAAATAAGCAACGGAGATCTCCGTTGCTTATTTTAAAGCTGTCTCGCCATGTTAAACCCATTTAACATAGCGAGATAAAAGCAACGGAGATCTTGCGTTCTCCGTTGCTTTTGCCCACAGCTCTGATGTACTGCGTAGGCATGCGCAGTACATCAGAACTGCCGCGGAACACCAGACAGCTGCGGAAGGGCAGCAAAGAGGCATTATACAATGCCATTATTTAAGAAAAGTAATTATTTCTTTTCTTAAATAATGTCATTAATATAACAATAACCACTTCTGGGTGTGGGTAATGCTGGATTTACCCACGGTTGTCTTTGTTTGGTCCCGAGGGCGAACCACACCAACCGTGGGTAAATCCAGCATTACTCACACCCAGGCGTGGGTTATTGCTATATTAAAAGTATTGAGTGTGTATCTCTAGCATATTACACATGTACAGCTTAAATGATAATTTGTCAGGAAGATGAAATTAAATAGCATATATGGCTTCAAGAGCTGAGGCAAAATGTGTGTTGCATCAGTGGTTCTAGTGAATGAATTTAGTGGCATCCCATAATACTTTCTGAGGCAAAATGTGTGTTGCATCAGTGGTTCTAGTGAATGAATTTAGTGGCATCCCATAATACTTTCTGAACTAGCAGATATTGTAAAGAGTCCTCGGCCAATGTTTTTTTACATTTCATGTTTAGGTTAAATACCAGCTGCAAAGAGGAACCAGACATGTGTTTATTAAGATGGCAGCTGTGTGGGCAATATCATTCTTCATGAGCATCCTAGTCACGATGGTTGGGGACTACCTAGTTGGTGCTGTTCATCCCCCACAGGAGCAATGCTATATGTCTGCAGTCATATGGAGCTTAGATATTGCAACACAGGTTTGTACATTTATTTTGCCATTTACTTGCACCACTTATTTCAGCTTTAAAATCTACTGGAACCTAAGAAGGCGTAGTAAACAAAAGCATGTGAACACAAAAAGGCCCTGTGACTTAGAGCGCAAGAAAGAAAAAGCATTCTCAGGTGATGTCTCTTGTGAATCAAATGTTGCACACGCCTTACCTGCCAAAGGAACATCAGCATCACCACCACCATCATCCTCATCATCAACACTACCACCACAGCTTACGGTAACAATGAACAACTCAAGGAGAAGTGAAAACCAAAGTCAGAATCCTTTATACAACAAAGGTCATTTAATCCACAGACTATTTAATAACACTAAAATTCATGTTCCCTCATGTGGAAAGCACAGCAGAACAAGTAGTCATAGTACTGCAAACTCTTTCAAACTGTCAAAGGATAAAAAAATTGCAAAATCACTTGCCATTATTGTGTCTGCTTATGGGATGTGTTGGGCACCATACAGAATATTAATGAGTTGCCATACATTTGATACAGCACAAGTAATCAGTCCTGTCTTCTATGAAATTGCCAACTGGCTGCTGTGGTTTAATTCTTGCCTTAACCCTGTGCTCTATCCATTCTGTCACAGCAGTTTTAAAAGAGCTATTTTGAAAAGTGTTTGCTTAAAAAGACACTAAAGGGTAAACCACCAGAATGTATCCCAGAAAAAGCTTTTATTAAAAAAAAATAACATTGATGTTGTTTTAAAATGAGGAAAACATTATCTGATCTGTTTGTAGAGCTAAATATGGTGATGTTCAGTTTCTACTGAGGAATTGTTACATACAGAATTATTTGGTAAACATTAAAATGTTGAAAGCCAGTTGCAAAATATTTTTCGTTACTTAAAGTTTTTCTTTCTTTTAATTTCCATTTAATCAACCCAATCTAGAAAAATAAACTGGTAATGTCTTATGTGTATTTCTTTAAATGTTCAAACAGTAGTAGAGCATTTTACTTTCTTTTACTGCTTAACAAAAATGGTTCCTTTGTTATCTTGCTATAGCAATTTTTTCAGTATTATTTGTGTATTATAGGTAAACACTGTAATATTTCAAGGAAAATTGTGCTTGTCTATATACGCAAATAATCTGGTAGATTTGTATATTTAGGAATAAAAACACAAATGTAGCATTACAGTAACAATCAGACCTTCAAATAAAATAACTCTAGAGCCAGAGTCCAAGGAATTTCCCAAACAAGATCAAGGTGCAAATTCAATAAAGCTTACACTGTAATTTTTTTCCATGTACACATCGCAGCATGATGTGAACATGGGCACAGCAAGTTTTAGATTCAGAAAACTTCATTTAGCAGAGCCTCCATAATGGTAACTTTCATGGAATGCAAATTTCAGCATAAGCAGCTGGAATGTATGCTAATGAAGGGAAACAACATGGCTGTGAAATCCAACAACCTTAAACACCACAGTGTAGACTCCACGTTCATGTTGGTAATGTACACAGAAATTTTCCATGTACAGGAGTCTACATGGAAACAAGGGTATGTAAAAGTACAGAAATATGGACAGAATGCCCACGAAAAGGTAACACACATATAATGGGCAATGTATACACTGCGGATGTCCAAAAGCATCAGGGGGTGTCAGATTAGTATACATTTAAAATATCTTTTTACCACATGTTTGCGCAGTGTGCTGCTTGCTGCAAAAGGTTTTGAGTATGAATAACAGAAACATCATTGATAAGAGGAGTATAATGTAGTGTCACAATAGGTAGAGTAATAACCTGCCTTGTGTCTTTAAATTCATGCTCCTGTGCTGTTGCCCAGCTTACACAGCTACTAACCATGTAGATTTCAGGCTGTCAGCACAGTTATTATGCATGTGAGTACAAAAATCAGTGGATTTGTTGAATCACAAAAAGCAGGAACTCTGAAAGGATGTTCATTTTGTGTAAGCTCCTACACGCTGTTTATGTTTCCTTTCCCATGGATGTTGATGACATCAGGAGGTGTGTCAGGTAACTTTGTTGTTGTTTTTTTTGGAGGGGGGGTTGCATGTGTTTGCTCAGTGTGCTGCTTGCCGCAAACAGTTTTGGCGATGCATAACTTGATTTCATGACCAGAACACCCACATATCAGTCATGAGCTAGACATCCAAAAATAGAAACTGGGTGCATTCAATTCATATTGCTGTGCACTGTTGGGCATCACTCAAACCTGGTAAGTAAGGCTGCACTCTACTAATAGCCTCCAGTTATGAGCCTTTGTGTAGCTACTCCTGTGGTGACAGATGTTAGGTATTAGACTGGAGTGCAAATGGTCCTGGTTTCAAATACAGGATATGGCAACTTTTCTCATAATGTTTTGACACTACAGCTTATACAAATGAAATGTAACTTGTAGTAATTAGTGTTTTCTGTATGTTTCATGGCAACAGGGATGAAAATGTAACATTTTTACATGGCTTACCTTAGTTATGTACAGCTCTGCTCTGCTGCACGCAGGTGAGCACAGATCACTACTGCACACTGAAGCAGGACCTTTAAATCATATTAATTATATCCTAAGCAAGTGAATTCCATCTTAATTAGCCAATCTCACATGGTGGATCTACTCAAGAAATATATAAAGTATGCATACAGTCTACATTCTGACTTTCCTTGATAGGCCAAGAGCACCGCAGTAGAAACTTGGAAATTTTAACTGAAATAATACTAGGGGCTGGTGCAACTAGTCTACATCAGCTTGAGCTAGAGGCTGAAGTCAATGTTGCTGGTGCTGCTGACAATAGGTCTAGGCTGAAAAGAGGAGTGTTCAGGCCCAGGTGTTACATTGGCTGGAGATTGTAGAACACTACTGGGTGGACAGGCACATATTACAAGAACACTGTAAGCTCTGCCTCCCTCTACTCATAGCCAGAGCCAACCAAGGGGAACCCATCCCAGTGGAAACTAAGGTATGTGTAGCCCTCAGGATATTAGCTACAGGTACTTTTCGCAAACCAACTGGGGACATGATGGGGGTGTCACAGGCATCAGCATCCAGGATAGTCCACCAGATTCTGGATGCTATGCTCCTACATGCCAATGAGTACATTTCATTTCCCCTTTCCCCCGAGGACAGGGCCAGCAATATGCAACAGTTCTACCATGTACCACACTAATCTGAAGTACTGGGTGCCATAGATGGCACTCATATACACATTAATTCACCACCTGGTGAGCAGGGTAGAATCTACATTAACTGCAAGGGACACCACTCCATCAACTGACAAGTCATGTACAATGCACAATGGATTATCTTGAATGTGTATGCTGGCAAACATGGCAGTTATCATCACTCCTATATCTGGCACACATCACAGCTATATCAGATGTTTGTTAGGTGGGACATCCCACTGGGCCATTTACTGAGGGATGCTGACTATGCCCTAGTACTGTGGATGATGACACCAATCGGAAATGCACACACACCCACTTGAAGAATTCTATAATGAGGCATACACACAAACAAACATCATAGAGCATGTGTTTGAGCTTCTGAAGTCATGGTTCTAGTGCCTAGATATATCTGGTGGAGCCTTGCAGTATACTCCATGCACATGTACACAGATATTCACAGTAAGTGCTATGCTCCACAATCTGATCCTATGGAAACAGCTGCAGCAGGATCAGCAAGGGGAAGGGACACTCATCACCCCACCAATGTCTAGGTCACCACAGTGACAGTCACAGGAGGACATGGAGGAGGAACCCCTAGCTGCTGTCCCTGTAGGCAGACATAGGCATGCTTAGTATGTCCTTGCTTTGACTGAGAAACAGCACATAGCACATTCACTGACCACTTAGGGACCTAGGGACTAATACTGTTCTCCTACACACATACCTACATTAAAAATGATGCCAGTCAGCTCACACGACCTGTACCTATCCATGTATTGACTGTGTACTACTTGCATCAGACAGTCAGCCCTGAGCTACAGTTGTGTCAACCACTGCATTTGCAAGGTAAGTACTTAACCTACACTGTAGCCTTGTAGAGTATTAAGATATATCCTTTGTATCTATGAATGTGGTACAATATGCAAGTAAATAGTGGTGTATTTGGGCAGAAAATTAAGTAATATGTGACTACTGACACTGTTTTACTAGTATGTGTCCATTTGTAATTAGTAGCCCTCATGCATGATACCTTCATACAGTCTTACTGTAGTAGATCACTGGTACATCATTCAATACAAATGTTAGAAAGTAAGTCTACACATTGCAGTTTCTGAATTCAGACTTGTCTGTATCCTAACAGCAGATATGGCTTGTTCTCCCACCCCACTCCCAAAAAACAGGGGTGCTCCCTTGTAACTGACATAACAATAACTCATCTATGCTACCCCAACCCTACTGTAAATGGGTGTTTGTCACAATTATTATCTCCCACATTTCTAGGAAAATACGGTAGATTTCTTCATACATTGTATGTGTCAGGTCACTCATGTATAGCAGTGTACATTTTTAAGCAGGTGGTTGTGTGATGAATAGCCCCTGTTCTGGCAAGTTGCTTCTGTGGCCAAAAAGACTAAGGCAGCCATCCTGCCTGAGGAACTTGTAATACTGTTGAGGGTTTGAATCCTGATATAAGTAGAGGTTTGGGATGTGTACTATCAATACATTGTGTTTTACAGACTGTGACTCTGTATCCTATACTGTTACCAAATTTTTCTTGTCTTAATTCCACAATTACACAATGCTCCAAATGTTTAAAACATTTTTGATAAAGCTTAGTTGGTTTGCATGGTGCATAGCAGTGCACAAACAATGAAAGAGGAAATAGAATTTATGTCTGACTGCCAACCACAGAAACAGGATACAGTCAGTCTTTGCTGTTAGTAATCAGGAAATCCCAGCTTGGAGTAGAGATATGAGTAAGCTGTAGCAACAGATATATAACATGTAATAGTAAGATTCAGATGTGATTGATGTGCCTTGTGTTGGCACATTGCTTACCTATGCACAAAAAGGTAAAAAAAAAGCAAACACATATGTGTGCACACTTAGTTAACCATAGCATAAATCCAATGTTTCTCACACTACAGAACTCTTTAGCTCTCTCTTATTCTCTATCTAGTTTTACACACACACACACACACACACACACATATATATATATATATATATATATATATATATATATATATATATATATATATATATATATATGGCCATAGAGCCCTACATACCTCATACACTCTTAGAGTAGGAAATCAGGACAAAACAACAAATAACAGGGGGGCAAAGCATATGGCATGTGAAATTCAGATGTCTACCATTATTTACTGACCTCATTTCTCAATGATTTGCCATTGGTTTTCCAGAAAACCATAATATTGTGTGAAACAGTCTAAAAATATGAGTCACACATTTGGACGTTCTACAAAAATCTGGACAGTTGAGAGGTATGGTGCCCTATCATTCTCAGACACCCATGTCTCCCCTATGACTACATGTGGAAACATTGTAAACTGCAGGCACAATATAAGTATATATACATATATTGACAAGCCAGCCCTTTGTTTCCCCACCAGCAATAACACCAACAAGCACAAGAGCCCTGGGTCACCTTGAATTTTCTACACATATATCACCCCATGTACAAGTTGTAATATATAATGCTGCAGTCATCCTCATGAACAGGGCCAAACAATGGTGCTTACATGCTTGCTCATCTAAATGCAAACGGACAAATAGGCGCAATAAGGGTATTGTTGTTACACAACTAGGCTACTAAACAGTATTTATCAGCTAGGCTACTAGGCTCAGATGCCCCCTATGAAGCAATGTAGCTTCATGCAGGCTTCCCAATATGTTTTTGAACACAGGCTTGGTTATGCCATTCAGTATAAGTTCACCGGCAGTCCTACATAAATTAGACTTGTGCTGTGGTGCTTCGATAAGTACTCTTATCTGTAGTCTTTAAATTTAGATAGGTAGGGGTTCTAATTTCACTGCAGTCAACTGTGTGTGTATAAACAAAAGTGGAAGTGTACATCCCAATCTGACTTCACAAATGGCATAGTTTTCCATTGTTTTGGTGCTTTTACAAACATCCAGTCAAGGCAAGCCTCCAAACTCTTGCCCCCATGTGGTCTCCTGATGTAATTTACCATAAGATCACCTGCAGTCCTGTTAAAATCAGACTTGTATTGTGTCACATGCATTAAGTACTCTAATCTGTAGTCTGTAAGCTTACATAGGTAACCTCTCTACAGTTAACTGTGTGTGTGTGTGTGTGTGTGTGTGTGTGTGTGTGTGTGTGTGTGTGTGTGTGTGTGTGTGTGTGTGTAAACAAAAGTGGAAGTGTGTATCCCAATCCGACATCACAAATGGAATGGCACCCATTATTTTGATGCTTGCACAAACATCCAGTCGAGGCAGCCACCCAAACTCTTGTCTCTCACTTGGCCTGCTGATGTCATCTACCATAAGATCACCTGGAGTCCTGTTAAAATCAGACATGTGCTGTGGCGTGTATGCTAAGTACTTTGATCTGTAATCCATTAACTTACATAGGTAAGGGTTCTATTTTCACTGAATTCAAGTGTGTTTGCATGTGTATGAGCTGTTGTTAGATGTTACACAGAGCACTTTACAGCAGCCTAAGGGACATTGTCCTTCTTTGTTCAACAGACACTGCTGATGTCATCAGCTATATCAGATTATTGGATATGTGTATGTCACAATAGGCCATGATCACATACTGGCCTTACAGATGGGTGGATGTCACCTCATTCTATATAAGACAGGCAACAGTGACATTGCTGTTATTGTATGCACAGACATCATGACATCTATTTGCAATGGTGATGGACAGGTTGACACATTAGATCACATAGGAGTCCCTATGGACTATGGTTTCTGCGGTTGATTTTGTGGTCTGCATTGAGAGTAGGGTACAAGTGTATGAGACCCTGGGGAGGTGGATATATGCTTTACAGAGAAGAGGAATGAAAGTCAGCAGGACTAATGTGAATGACAGGGAAGATAGTGGAATGGTTAGAGTGCAGGAAGTACAGTTAGCAAAGGCACATGATGTGAAATACTCTGGATCAACAGTTCAGAGTAATAGTGATTGTGGAAGACAGGTGTATAAGAGAGAGCATGGTGGGTGGAGTGTGTGGAAATGAGTGTCAGGAGTCTTCTTTGACAGACAGAGTACCAATAACACTGACATGGATGGTCTACAAGATGGTAGTGAGATCTGCTATGTCATATGGGTTGCAGATGTTGCCACTGACAAAAAGCAAGAGTCATAATTGGTGTTGGCAGAGTGATAGATATTACAGTATGTATTGTAAGGGCTGATGGTGGGCAGGAGTATTAACCATATATTACAGTGTCTGCTCAGGTTGTATGGTTTGGAAATTATGAGAGAGTGGTGGAATTGTGCTGGTCTGGACATGTGCTGAGGAGTGATGTTGGGTATATTGGGGGACGCATGCTAAGAATGGAGCCACCAGGTAAGAGGAAAATAGGAAGGCCTAAGATAAGATGTATGAATGTGGGTTCAGAGGATATGCAGGTGGTTGGTGTGACAGAGCAATATGCAGAGGATGGGTAGAAATGGAAGCAGAACATTTGCTGTGGCAAGCTGTAATGGTACTGTCCAAAAGAATAGGTAGAAGATGACATCTCTATTTGTAGGAACCCCATATGTACACTCGTGGAAGGAGTGTACAGTAGGAGTATCTATCTGATGATTACTGTGTGTTGACTCAGTTTGGGCTTTAATAGTGTGCCTTTGTATTACCTGCTCTGGATTGTGTCTGCAGAGGTTGTAGCACTTTGCCTTAATACATGCAGAAATGTCAATACATTTGCTTCAAAATACAATAGGCTGCTGCTATGTAGCAGAGCAGATCTATCTGTCAGAACCTCTGTTGCATTACAAGCAGCAATTTACCCACTTGCCTATCAATAACAGAGGTATAGATCTATCTTATGAAGGACATCATAATGTATAGCCCATAGATTAATCACCTGAAAATGATAGTCAGATCATATATAGCCCTCCTGTTTGTATTCTCTATGGAGATACCAGATTCAAACCTCCCATTATCAACTATCATTTCCCCTCTGTTTCCCTTGCTAGTATAGTTGACATAAGGTCCTGACTCAATGCAGATAATGCCTAATGTGGACTGAATAGCCTGTATCCCCTACATCCCTGAATTACAAATTGCAAGAAATCCACGTATAGTAGGAATCTCGAATCAGTGCCCCCTAACTTCCAGATAGGTAACACTAGAAAGGTCTGCTCACTCACCTTGACTCCTACTCATAATATGTACCTGACACAAACCATCATGTGCAGAGATACTCCCCATAAACCAGCCTAAACAACAGGCACATCCTAAATACAATCAGGCTACAAGCAGACAATACACATCAAATATACCATCACCACTGTCTCACCATACAAGTGCTCAAGGCAACAGGCATGTATACCAAATGTTTTTATAATAGTTGACTGTATAGTGAGATGTACAGATGCTCCACTCAACAGCTTAAACAAGGATATGTTTAGTGCCAGCTGTGTGGCAGAAATAATCATCACAGCACACATGCAATCAAGTCTCTCAACAACAATTCCCACTCTTACTCCAGCATACTTCATCTTGGTGTGCACAACTTGAAATGTAACTATCTGAAATATATGAACACAAACATGATTGAGCTATCCAAAAATGGGTCCCTGCCACATATGTTCTGATGGCTGAGCAGCATTATACCTTTGACTAGGATGACACTACTATGTAAATAACAACAGAGTCACTGAACTTGCCTAAGTTTCTGGTGTCATAGTATGTTGATACAGTACCTGTCAGTGTGTGATAACATGGTGGATAGATCATGCTGCTTTGCAGGACATAAGCCACTTTACTGCATCATAATCCCTATATGAGGAAAGGTCAGAAAAGCAAAATAACCAATGTGAAAATGTACACTTCAAACAAAGTGAGGGCCATGCTGCTAAACCCTAGGAGTTCACATCTGAAACTTCACTCTCTGTAAGCACTCTTCTCAGTGAAGATGCTAATGTCTGTGCAGCCATAGAAACCTGGTTCAAGGCTGCTGTATGTATTTGCTCTTGCAACTCTAAAATGCCTTCCAGACTTCCACACAGGAAGTGGAAGTTGTGTGTGCCAGAGGGGGCAGTGTATCTATATACATTGAAGATTAGTACACCTCAAGACTGTTTAGAGAAAATAACTGTATGGAGTTATTCTATGTCCATCCTACTGTAATAAACCGCTTCATTTTATCATCACTAACAGGTCACCATCCTTAAATACAGAAGGCAACACAGCCTATATATTACCACATGGGACAATTAAAGTAGAGCAAAACAACCCAGGTATGTGTTAGTGAAAGTATACATCCATTGATTAGGATAATTATAGGACAGCAAACTCACTTTGTTTGTGAACTGAGGTGCCATGGAAGAAAGAGTGCAACACCCCACAAGGTTATCTCATATTCCAGACCTGTACCTCAACAATATGACTGAACAATGTAATGGCACATGTGTAGTGACTCTACTCTTAATGCAACCATAAGATGGTATGTTTTGAAGTAGATATAGCTAATGAACTCCCCAAAGGAGGAGTCAGGATCACAATGATCATCCAAGGTAATTATACACAACTAAGAGATGGTCTAAAATGCTTCCAAGACACAGTTTCCACAAAGGTAATTAATAGCTACAGTAACTTACTCCCTGATGCCCTGTCTACACATCTATACATCTACACAAATGCATACACACAGCTGTGCCTGATAAGCTCAAACAAAGATCCTCCTGAAAATACAAACCATATCAGTGTATGTCTGTCATAACAACATTATACTGTAAGTGAAAGAAATTGCTGTTTATAAATACAACACTGAGAAATCAGGAGTGGAAGGCCACTCTCCTTAGCATAAATGTGCAAATAAGACACCTTCAAGAACCCACACAGAGCATCTATGTTAAGAATTTACACAACAACGTATCCAGGGATAATCAGAAGGCTTTCTTCATGTACACCTGCAAACTGATATAACTCAGATGTATCTGGTCAAATTGTGTATGGTAGCACACACCATACCTTTCAACCTGTTAAAGCAGGAAATGTGAACAAAGCCATAAATAATGGGGGGGGGGGCAAAGGCTTAAAAATAGGGACATTTTTAAATATTGCTCTAACAGACTTAGAAAGTTGATTGAATAATACGTTTGGATTAGCATGAATTTTCTGAAGGGCGTGAAGTCTGAAATTCAAATGTCTGTCATATTTTCTGCCTTCAGTCCTCAATAATTTCCCAATAATTTATCAGAAAACCAAACTTTTATGAGGAAAAATGAAAAGTATGAGACAAAAATCTGGACAATCCACACAAATATGGACAGTTGAGAGGTATGGTACACACACTGACCCAGTATAACTTCCAAATATGCTAGCAGTCACATTTGGATGAACAGTGTCCCCCCTGCTACAATCATATCTAGTGCAAACCATGTGTGCGACATCACCTCTGAGCTGTAGTATCTACAATGACAAAGTTATCACTGCCATCACCAAGACTAGGAGCACAGTGACCATGGTACCAGATGGCATTCTGACCCATGTTCTTCATGTGCTTCAGGAGGGAGCTACTCCCCTAGGCACCATATTCAATCACAATCTGAATACTGCTGCTGTTGTCCACAATGAATGAAATACAATGACCATTTTCCAACTACACAAGGGATGACTGGCAAAATACAAGTTTAATTATAGAACCATAACTGTATACAACCTCTGCCACAAGGCAATGGATACAATTTGCATGCATCTCAGACACAGTGAAGCAAGTCACCTCTAAACACTAGATGCATTCTAGTAAGGTATTCTCAAGGATATCTTGTGGCTGCAAAACCTATTGGGATTCAAGACTGTGACCAGAGACATAGAAAATGTCAGAGCTGTGCATACATCATATTGTAACTTGGCCAAGACCTTCATCACAATCCAACATTTGTTCTCAGTTGGAAACTAACCAAGGTGAATATCAGATCCTATGTTATCAGCTGGTTTGCAAATGGGATCACAGACCGACAACATTCAATCACACTGTGAGACTTAACTCAAGCAGCAGACATATCCCTGTGTAGTAACAGATGTGTCAGTGCCGTGGCCCCTCATGTTTGACTATACATCTCAGATGTTCTGAACAAAACAGAGGGTCTGTGGCACTAATGACTGCTGACAAAGCCACGGCTGTTACATGAACTGCACAGAAATAAGTCAGCATACCCTGTCTTAATAATAAATGTTCCTGCTTATTATAAAATAACCCTGAGTACACTCTTGCTCACTTCTGTATTGCTAGAACTTGGTACACATGTAGACTGCAACCTGGGTCTACTGTGGGGAGGTAGACAGTATGCAGCCTACATCTGATTACCAAAGGCATTACATCAATAGCAATATGTGTTAGCAATCCCCTATACCCATCCCTCATTGGATGTATTAATGAATATAATCCTCTCCTTGATATTTATTGTACCAGACACTTGCAACAGCTTGACAGACCTCAGAAATGTCTGAGTAATAAAACATCAGAGGGGCTGCTACACTTGTCTTCTTTGGGCAGACTGATGTAGCTGTCACTGTGTGCAATATCATATAGATAGCTGTGAGGCAGATTATGTATGCTTTACAGGGTATTTGTGGCCAAAATGGGATGACAATGCTGCACGTGTGTAAGTAATGTAGGATACCAGTTACTTGGTCCAGGGACCACAATGTACACTATGACATACAAAGGACATGCTGTAGAAACAGATGCATCTCTCAAAGGATGTATCTGCTCTGCAGTAGGCTTCAAATCCATGTCAAGCAGAGCACCTCCATTACTCTGTTGAAGGGCAGGATGGATGACTTGATGTAATAACGTTATCTGGCATAGCTCACTGCTGCTTCTCTCCTGGATATCGGTGGTTCTTGCTAGACAAAAATTGGCCACACATTATATCTGCCTTTATTTATTATATTGTGATATAACAGTTGTGCTTCTAAATACCATCAGGTCCATACCATAGTCACATCCTATGAACCTCAGAACCTATGGCGATGTACATGGAAAAAGGAACATCATACTCTATTACCATTCTGACGATATTTGTCTTCATTGCTGACATACAATCCTGAGCTCTGAATCTGATGGGTTGACTTTGGATGTGCACACATAAATTTGCACTAAACAATCCTTAATGAGAAAGTTAGATATATTAATGAGACACATGTAATTGTCTAACTTCACAACCCTTAAAAAAACATCCACTATACTGTAGATAAACTATTATGCTATCAACTGTCTAACTGGTTACATACAATTTAAATGACAGGTGCAATTATCAGTTGAACAGTAGAAATCATGGAGCATCTATAGATATTAGAAAAAGAAATCATTTAATCCCAGTAGCAGAACATTTTATGTCAGTACATGGGGGATGTAGTAAAGATTTATTTTTTAGTGTACTGGCACGTCCCCTTGTGAACAATGGAGGAAACTTTAAAAATAAACTTGATAAGTTAGAACGCAAATTGATAATACATTTTAGAACACCTCAACCTAGGGGCATGAATATAGAAAGTAATTTAACTTTGTAGAAAGTTTAGGGTTTCTTACACACACACACACACACACACACACACACACATATATATATATATATATATATATATATATATAATTATATATATATTAAAAAGTGTATGTTGAAAAGATGTAAAAATGCTTGTACTATAAATTAATATTGAAAACATTGTGATTTAATTACACTGGTCTATGTGGTATATAGTTTTAAAAAAGTAATATATTTTTTAAAAAAGTAATATTATGTTCTATGCCTCTAACTTTGCAAGGGAAACATTGGTTTCAATTATGGTGTTAATTGCACTGTTAAGTTTGGATGACTATAAAATGGGGGTATGTTTATACACCTGTATTCCTTAAAGGTGAAATGCTGATGTACCAGAATAAATGATTTGAGAATTTTTCACCCTGGAGTTGTGTTTGCCTTGAAGCCGTGCTTTGCTCTATGCTTTATGTTTCTGTTGTATATAGCTTTAGTATCCCTGAATCCAAAAGATAGTTGACAGGAATGTGACACAGTTATCATCAATTGCAGAAGGTATTGTGTGTGAGGGGTGCAAGAGGTCTAGGCTGGTACAAAAGGCTGATGATGAGTGTGTGTGTGTGTGTGTGTGTGTGTGTGTGTGTGTGTGTGTGTGTGTGTGTGTGTGTGTGTGTGTGTGTGTGTGTGTGTGAGAGTAAGCAAGGGAAGCAGACAAGATGGACCTAGTAAATGTTAAGTGTGTATTTGCAGGTGTCCTCAACTGGTGTGTGAGTGTCTGCATGAACACAGCCAAGCTCAATGCTAGCCATATGTGTCTGTATGTCGGACACCTGTGAGCTGTGCATGGTAGAGCTGATAGCTCATCATCTCCACCCATGAACATGAGAAATGGCTCTGCCAGAAGTTGCACTGGCACCTCCATACCAAAGGTCAGATGTTCTAATACCTGAAGGTGACTGATGTCTGCTGGACATGCTCCCTTCATGGGAATGCCCAGGACAATGATCCCATGGTCTGCTACATCTGGGTGTGGACAGCACACTCCCAGTTGGAGTAGTGGATGTACTGCCACTATGGATGCGTGATCAGGCATGGCCATGTTGGCTGTCAGCAGATGTAGTTCTTGATCTATTCCATCGAGGCCAACACTCTCCTCCCAGCAGATATTCCATCACCAAAAATGTGCGTTCCATGACAGATACACTGTGCTCCCTCACAGATACATCCCATTCCAACATGTCATTCAAATAATCCAAGGAATCAACAACATGGTGGGGGCAGTCATGGATGTCTGATTGTGCTGCATCTATAACCCTGAGCATTCTCCTTTTGTTCTTTTCTGACTATGCCTGAGACTCCATGACAGCCCTAAACATAAGTAGAGCAGCATGTGATGAGACACCTGCAACAGGTTGGGGAGGGACAGCAGGCATCCTCTGAGCATCCCTATTAATCTGCTAGTACAGAACCACAACAACAGTTTGGCTATGGCCAGTGTCAACAGTCACTGAAGTCACAGTAGTAGACACACTTCCATGGTCAATGTCCTTACCCTCCAACTGTCGAATATCTATAGCCTCAGTGGACTGGGTATGCGTTGGCATACTGGCTGTGTTGGGTGACAATGAGGGGGAGTTGCTGGATGTCAACCTCTGTGTCAGAATCAATGTCTGCAACCTCTGACTGTGCCTCACTTTGGCTACCATAGTCATCAGAGTCTGATGAGACACTGACATCAGGTGGCATAGGGGACACAGAACCACTTCTGTGTTCACCTCTGATAAAAGGAAGGAAAACAGGAATACATTAATATCTGCACTAGTATGCTGCAATATAAGTTAAGTAATTTACACAGCTGCCATTATTACAGACAATCATTCCTCTCAACCTCTTAGAGCAAGGAATGTGGACAAAGCCATGAATAATGTGTGGACAAAGGCCCCAAAATAGGTACCATTGTGAAATATTGCTTTACAAACTTAGAAAGGTAATAGAATAACAGGTATTGCTTTACCATGACATTAATGATGGGTATGTAGTCTTCCCGTGAGATCTCTGTCATTATCTTATGTCTCCAATTTTTAATGACCTGTCAATAGTTTGCAACTCAATCACTATGATCTTAAATACAGACCAGAGGTATGAGTCACACATCTGAACATTCTACAAATATCTGTACAGTTGACAATTATACAGACAGTGCAGCAATCCATACAGCAGGCCTGAGATGACACAACAGATATGTTGAAATATTTCTACTTAACTGACATAAATGTGTTCTGCTTATCAACTGCAGGAGCCCTAGATCTGTGGATTCCTGATGGTCCTGAAAAATGTAAAGGGAGAGGTAATGGCAACAGCACCACATTTATCAGTATAATAGGGCTAATACCTTTAATAACCATATCTAACTGCAATGTTAACAAGTATGTGACTGACAAGCTCTAAATGACCTTAAAACTGCACCTATCTTAAAAACTCCCACCAAAAATCAACCTGCCACACATTAAAACTATATATGCTATTACACAATGAATGCAACAGTATTCTACTGATGATCCAACAAAGCATACCTGGAAGTTTCTCCTGAGATGCAGGAGTGGCGCCCACTTCCAGAACATGCTGGCTGATGGACTGCTGGGAGCATTCCTATGTGGCAATGTTTTCCAGGAATTCTTCAGTGGTGAGGAGGTGTTGTTCTGCTGCAGGCCCACCACTGGTGACCTGATGATCATGTGCCACTTCAGCAGCACACCTCGTTGCAGCATGAATCATGTCTGTGCATATTGTTGCCTTAATACTTCAATGATGAGGTCATTCTCTGCCTCAGAAAATGGGGGCCTATGCAAGCGGGCATATCGTTTACTAAAAGACAAAATATTGATAACACATATAAGGATCACGTAAGTAGAAATAAACTGTGTACAGATAAGGCAGTACAGGAAGAATCTCAGTATTCACTACTTGATTACAATTTAAAGATTCAGCAGTGGTCAGCAAATAACATGGGGTTACAAAACAAGGAGAGTAACATGACGAACATATCCTTGTCTATGCTATAATAGATAGTCACTTATGGTCACACACCAAATACAACAGTCATCTCCCCACTCCAAAAACAAGAAAAAAAAAAAATATAACAGGCTAGGAGACAAAAGAGCTAACCAAACAACAGTGTAAATTCATAAGTTTTCTCAAAGGACCTGTCCATGAAACATATGTGCATAGTTATTATCACACAACATTAGATCTTTGGCCTACTCTACATCCTCAAATGACTGGTAAACAAGGCCATGTCATGTGTACAGTTCTAAAAAATGCTTAGTGATTTGCTTTACATTGTTCCTATGTACATTCCAACATACACATTATCTAGTCAACAAAGTGGATACATACCTGATGGAGTACAATACTCCTTTGTCGAAATATGCTTTTCCAAAATAAATGTGTCACTGAGTTTGAATTCTGAAACAACTCTCATCCACATTGGATTGCCTAGCTACACATCTACCTTTTTATAACAGTGTACATTAGTAATTGGTTGCATCTGACCTTGTCTGTGCCTCAGAGATACTAATTGCAGCATGCACTACTGAACTGAATGCTAATCAACCAATCCAGTGAAGCTACTCAACAAAATATAAGGCAGGAATGTAGACACATGTCCTTTTTTGTATGTACAGTGAGGAAATAGTGGAGTACAGATACATTGTAAGGACTGGCAGATTGTTAGTAGTAACTACAATTTACATTTCTGTGTGCTGCAGGCTGAAGCTAATATTGCTGATGCTGCTGCTGCCAATAGCCATAGACAGAGAGGGTGAAGACTTTGCAGGCCAACAACACAGTAGAGGAACTGTGGGACCTCTGGCAGCCTTGAGTCAGATAAAGAACCAAATGCAGGGAACCCATCCCAGTGGAATATAAGGTATATGTTTAAGTTAGTATGTTAGCCACAGGTACCCTTAACAGACTACCAGGGGACATGCATGGTGTTTCATAGTCAGTAGCATCAAGGATCTTCCAAGTATTCCTGCATGGTATGCTACAACATGGCAGAGAGAGCATATATAACATGTTTGGAGAACAGCAGCACAAGTATGCTACAACTGTAACATATATCGCACTACTGTCCAGTAATGTGTGCCATACATTGCAGTCAGGTATACAAGAGAACAACACCTGTGGAACAGGGTAGGGTCTACATTAACCATAAGGACTACCACTCGAATAACTGCAAAATCATGTGTAATGTCATGGGAATCATGTGGAATGTGTGTGCTGGCAATGCTTGCAGTTAGCACGACTTCCATATGTGCCACATTCCCCAGCTGCACCAGATGTGTGCTATGGGGGATATCTCCAAGGCTCACGTAGGTGTGGATGCATGTTATGCACTAGACCCATGGCTGATGAAACACATCAGAGATGGACACACACACACACACACACACACACACACACACACACACACACACACACACACCACCATAATGAGACACACAGTGCAACCAGTAATGCCATACAGCATGTTTGTCAGCAACTGTACTTACAGTGCCAGTGCCTGCTTACCTCTGGTCAAGGGCACCATTACAATCCACTGACATGCCCCTCAATGCTCATAGTATTTGCTATGCTACCCAAGTTAATATAGTGGAAACAGCTGTGTCAAGATCATCAAGGGGATGGGGAAAACATCCTACTGACAATGCCAAGGTCACCACAGCAACAGGCCAATGATGACCCAGGGGAAGAACCAGCAGCAGGTGCAGAGGTGCCAGAAGCTGTTGAAGACTGGGGGAGTGGAGGATGGGAAGAGCACTTAGTGATCTAAAAAGGGCAATTTTTTAAAACTATTTACTACCACAACATAGGTTCACTTCGATGACATTTTAACCTTAGCCAATTTCCCTTTTGGTGCTTGAAGTAACATTTCCTGATTGGTCTTGCCTATCCCATGACTGATAATTGTATATTAGCCCTAGTGAGAATAAATGTGATCATACTATAGATAATTTGAGGGGACCCTCTTAAGGGATGCAGCATTTAGGAACTGCCACTATCCATTAATGGCATGAGGGGCAATCCTGGAGTACATTTTCTATTACTCATCCTCAGATCCAAGTTGCATTTGAATATGGACAAGGATGAGCTTTGTATTACTTGAATGGATAGTCTGTTCTGGAATGGTAGTAGCCTCTGTGAAATATATCCATCTATCCACAGCATTCAGTTTAGATACCGGGACTGAGTATTTCTGATGCCATTTGACTTGCTGATGTAGGTCCATCTGTATTAGGTCAGAGGATGCCTTGTTTGCCAGACATGTCACCTCTAAGCACTCTGTTGGATAATGAGTATAGTGATAAATCTTTAAGGTGGTCCATGCAAGACTTATTGTTTAGGACTCGTACCCTTTTAGTAAGGTATCTCTGTGGGTATTCCAATTGTTGCATGGGTTTGGACAGATACATGCCAAAGTGGGCATTATACAAAATGATTGACCTAATGAGGGCTTTGTAAAAGGGGACAATAGCATGTCTAGATCTAATCAAAATTTGTTTATAAGCTGTGCAATATAGAAAGACTTTCTTATGATTCTGTGCACATGGTCAAAAGTTAGGTCACTATACACACAAGTTCCCAAATGCCAAACAACTGGATCAGTTCTCAAGGAGCATTGTCAATTTGGCAGTTCCCTGGAGTAGATGACTTTCCAAAGTATACAATAATGTATTTTTTGGAGTTTAGTTTCAATTCATGATTCTGGCACCAGTTATTGTTTGGGACAAACCTTCTTGCATGATGGTTAAGTCATTTGGGGATTCAATACCTGCTCCTAGCTTGCAGTCATCTCAAACTTAGTCGGCCAAAGCCCTTTGGTATTTCCTTTTACTTTTGAATAAGCCAAACAGAAAAAGTCTCAGCACCAAACCCTGGGGAACTCCACTGGTGACTTGTCTCTTGCCCTATTTTGATCTGCATCATGTGAGCAAGCATGCATGTATGCATTCTTTAATTCATCTTCCTGATTGTATTAACCTGATTGTATTAAATTATATTCCTTGTATAATACAGTACCACGTGTTAGAATGTGTTTTAAATTTGTAGTTTGGAACAGTCTTCTACTAAGCAATAAAACAAAATGTATGAACCAATAATGACAAAACTACCCATTTCAGAAAATTTCAACCATAAAAGGCCACTCAAATTTCTGTCTTTACAATCCACCAATATCAGTAAATATGCAAAATCTCTGCAGAAGTAAGGCATCTAAACAATTCCACATTAAAGAGATCTGTAACTAATGAAGAGGTTGCTGCTAGCAAACAACTTTATATTTCATTGTTTCATCTACAAATAAAGTGTCTGTTGCCCTTGAAGAATAAATTGCCTATGCTTCATTAAAAAATGATAAGCTAGTAATTTTGCAATGGGGAATGGATGGCAAACTGATAACAGAAGCATAGTTACTAGGTAACTCCTCCAAAGAAGGACATTCATAGGACTGCAGCATCCACTCCCTTTAAAGTACAATACAGTATGGTATCAGTGATCCATCTGCATACTGTGGGAGAAGAACTCATAGCCTTCTGCATCAAAGCAAGTATACTACCTGTTGTGCTACTAACAATGGAACCAACTTAGCATACGTAGCACTAAACTTCTCTCCCATGAAGCTCTCAGCTTCTTGTGAAATACACTTGACACTCAACTAAATCTCTCAACTTAGCAGTACAAGAAATCTGGAAAAAGCCAACATTTATTTGGGGGGGGGGGCAAAGGCCCAAAACAAGGGACCCATTTTAAATATTGCTTTTATAATCTTAGATAATTGCTAAAATAAAGTTTTTTGTGTTACCATGTGTTTCCTGAAAGATAGGAAGACTGAAACGTAAAGGGCTATCATTATTTAGTGAATTCAGTTCTCACTGATTTGCCAGAAAACAGCAAATTTTAAGAGGAACAGACCAAAAGTATGAGCCAAATATTCTGTGAAAATCTGGACAGTTGAGAGCTATGGACTCAACTCCCTGAATCACAAGTGATGGTATGGGTACAAAATTCAGGCTCTTGTTTGAGTCTGAGTAACACTAACTACCAGGTATACCTAACTGGGGCATTTTACACACACACACACACACACACACACACACACACACACACACACACACACACACACACACAGGGGAGCAGCATAACTCCTGCAAATAAAAAAACAAAACTCTCCTTACTGACATGACTCTGGCTCTAGCAGCACCAGGAGAACAGTTGCAGCAAAACTTCTGTAACACAGAGCAATAACAGAACAAGAACAGCTAGTTTAGTTAGCGTAACTTCTGCTCGCGATCCACGTTAGAGTGAAAACTCCACTTCATTAATTTTTCCCAACAGGTCTTGCAGCTGTAAAAGTGGGGGGCTCACCCTCTCCCTGGCTGTATGGTTCCGGCACACATGAGCAGGTGTGATTGTAAGCAGACATAGCCATGCTCAGTTAGTCCTTGCATTGGCTATGAGACACATTAGCTCAACACCTAGGAGGCTAAAACCATCCTCCGATAGCACTATACCTCTGCACTAGCAATGCATTAGAGATGACAGTTCTCAATCTTAACTAAATCATACAATAGGCAGGATGCCAGACATGTAAGGTAACGAGACCAACACAGTCTTGTTAGAGCCATAGCAGACATACATCATCACTCCCCTACCCCCAAAAGAACAGTCAGTGCTTGTTTGTGACATCCAGCCTGTCTTTCCTTAGTTGGCAGCTGCACATCGTATTAGTCCCAGTTAATATCCTTTGACATTGTAAATGAATGATATTGAATGGTGTACACACTGCATGTCCCAGACTACTGGACAAATAACTGATGAATGACCAAGAAACATAGACGTAAAATAGTGCTGTATATTTGTAAGCAAACATCATAACAGTGTGTTTAATCAGTTTCTCCAGTATTGTAAAAGTGAAGCATGTCACGAAATGTACAGGCAATGTGTAATATTGTATTTTAACTGCACATTATTTTCAATTTGATTGTGTGCTGCATATCCCTCTCAACTGTACAGACTTTCACAGAATGTCCAGCTGTTGGACTCATGTATCTGGTATGTTCCTCAAACAATTATGGTTATCTGTCAAATCACTGGCAGATCATTGATGACTGAGGTCAGGGACTGATGGCACATATTTGAGTTTTAGACTTCATATCCTTCAGGACAGACATGCTAATTCATAACCTGTGATTTTATCCATTTCCTAAGTATGTAAGAGCATTATTTAAAAAGTGTACCTGTTTATAGGCTTTTGCCCCCCCCCCCCGATTAATTGTGCCTTTGTCCAGATTCCCTGCTCTAAGAGGTTGAGAAGTATGGTGCTGGATGCCTATTGCTGCTTGCTACAAAGGTGTATGTGTGAAACACAGGGTTAAGGCACCCATCCTGTGTTTGGCATGTTCATTGCATGGCGAATTGGATTGTAGAACTATGTGGGGATATATCCTGTATGATTACATAGTCTAGTAGTGTCTGTTATGCACTGATTTTATATTCTGCCTATTATCAATTATTTTAATCTCAATATTTGGAGTTTTCACATTGCTGCAGCAGTACACAAACTGTAGAAGTGGACATCCAGGTAGCGGATGGGAACCAGGCATCTAAAAATAGACCTGGGATGCATTCTCTTAATGTCAGTCTGCATAGTGCAAGCCCACTAAGTGAGTTGTGCTGTGTGTAACAGTGAGAACTTCAGGATAAATATTAATGTATTAGATATTCATGTAACTTCCCCTGTGGCTGTGAATGTTAAGTGTTGGCCTGAAGTTCACATGGCCTGAGTTCTGATGCAAGATTGCATCTTGTACTTTACTAATGGGTCAGTGCACCACATTGCAATGTAATTAAACATACACATGTATTCTTTAATCCTTCTACTGGCAACATCTGTGAGTGTAGGACTACCATGTATAAGGTCCATGGTTCTACTACAGCAGACATCTCTCTTTTTTCAGTGGTATCCCACCTCACATTATAGTCACCCTGAGTTATAGCCGTTGCCTAGTATTTCTCATATCATTAGTATTTTCCTAATACATGACACAGTAATATTGCCAGTTGTGTAATGATATGATAATTTCTACATTAATGAACTTCATTTTATCGTTTCCCATTACACAAACACGGGCAATGTGTTTGCAGGATGCTAAGCAGCGTGCACCATTTTCAAATGTTGCAAAGTTCAATAGTGTACATTCTCAGTATCTGTCATAACTAGAATTGGCACATTGGTGTTCATCTGCATTGGATATGGCTGGTGTTCAGGGAGAGGTTCTAAGATTTCAGTCTCAAAGGTGGGGTGTGCAGGAGTCCAAAGTGCTTGTTAGACTCCTAGTGAATGATTATGGTCTCCAGCTGCTACAGGAGCACTATCATGGATCAGATTACAAATCAGGTGCATGGAATAGTTTGGGCCGGGATCCATCCAATGTTACCAGTATCTGTATCCCCCACACTGGCAAACTCGAATCAATACTGAGACATCAGGATGAGGAAGAGGACTGCTGGATTGAAGAATGCAAGAATGATGGCAAACCACAGATGTGTAAGTATCAATTACAGGTGCTGCTTATAGGAGGTGGCAGCTCCATATGTTCATTATTAGTGTTCTTAATGGTATTCTGTTGTGTTCTGTTTTTTCCCCAACAGCTGATGTGACAGGGCACTGAATGTGCAGACCTATGAAGAAAGAATAATAAGGATGAGAGACAAGTGATATTTATGCTTGCAAACAGTACTGTTTGTTTAGCATTAGGAGTAAAGACATCTTATTGTGGTAAAAACTTGTATCACATATGCATATTTCCATTGGAAAGCAAAAGCATGCATGCATTATATGTTACTTAGAACAACAGTCCAGTATTACAGAGTAGACAGGGGTGGTAATTTAGAAAACCACACATCCAAAGTATACAGTACTTGTTTAAGTTGACATACATATTGCAATGTAAAGTATGACCTATATACCAGGGACAACAACAGCATGCTGCAGACTATCTTTGTAACACTGAACCTGTATCTATAAAGTGTAAAAGGAAATAGGGATTGCATTATGCTGTGTTCCAAAGGAAAGGTACAGTATTACAATAAACACTGCTTGTGGGTTCATATACCACACTCCCCATATTTAAAACAAGCTCTTTAGAACACTGTTTTGAGTTATCATCAATAAAATTACAGTAGTGTTAACTATTCATAATGATAGCATTAGACGTGCAGACCTCATACCTGTGGTTTAGATGGCATGCTGTCATATGTAATTAGTGTGTATGGAACATGCATGTGTACAATATATGCAACCATGAATAATTGCTGGATGCAATATGATCTACATCATAGTGTGTCTTTGTTAGCAACAGGGTAGTATTCAAAGTAATAAAGGTATTTATTAGCATTTGATAGTGTTAAAAGTAAAATGTAACACAATACAGCAAATTATTTGTAGAAAGCTTTGTATATTATCTGTGCAGTTACTAACATTCTTTCTTTTTTTATCTCACTCCACCCCTTCTCTTCATTTGTTTTTTTATGTATTTCTTTTTTATTTGTATTATTATTATTATTATTATTATTATTATTATTATGTGTATAATCATATTTTTCAATATTATAATTTTCTATTGCTTTATTAAATGCATTTTCATTTCTTATTTATCGTTGTGTTTTTAATTATATTATTTTAAAATAATTTATTATATGTTAACATTTTATTTTATGTTATTCCGTACATTATTTTGTGTTATGTTTTATTTCATTACTGAATTTTAATTTTATTTATGTTATTACTACAGCACAGCAGGGTAGGCTGGTTCCCCATGGTCTGCCTACACAACCTGCAATGGTTACAGCATCAAGGATCTGCACTTCTGGGCTGCAGCCTGGAACCCCCCCACACACTGACCCTACCCTACCTGTACCCTCAGGAAATTCTGCACAGAGGATAGGCCTGGGGTTCCCCCTGGGAAGAGAGGCAGAGGGGGCGATTGTGTCACCTTAGCTGAACTTCCAGGTCTGGTGTATAGGATTGTGCACCACACAATTGGTGCATGCCTGGACTAAGTGGAGGCACTGCTCTCCATCATCTTTCTGAACAACACAAGGACACACACACATCAAACACTGCAGCCATCAGCTCAGTGAGGTGACAGTGGTGACAGTCCAGTGATGAGGACTCAATTCTCACTTTCAGCAAACATGACGTCCATAGGTTCATGATCCCCCTGTCACCCCAACCATGGCATTCACCCCACTCTTGTGTCCTTCACCAATCCTGCCTCTTGTCTTGTATGTCTTGTCTGTCAGTAAATGCTTTATCACCTTCCCAACTTGCCTGCCCCAGACGTGCCTATGTCCCTTCCCCAACATCCCACTCTCTTTCTTTAATAAAAAAGGACACCTGTCCCAAAAAATTATTGTCCCATACATAGCTCTCTATTTCACACACATGTCCACTTGACGCATTTAACTTGGTCCAATTGGACTCACAATGCAATTATGTTGTTGTCATCCCACTCTCTGGAGGTAACAGTCTAAATTCATCTATTAATCTGTACATGTGCTCATTTGTTACTGTTGAAGAAATGGATAGCAATGGGTCTTACATACAGCCTTCCTGCACATTCGTGCCTTCCTTTCATTATAAACATAACATGCACTTTCAGTGATTTATACATTTTATAAACCTAATTCATTGTCTTTCCAACATATAATCAATTTCAAAAGTATATCATTTATCCAACCTAAAGGATAATACTCTTGTCATAGAAATGTTATCATTTATTCCCAGAGGTTGCGCAGCTTTGAGTGAAGTCTACCAGTAACACCCCTGTATTGGAAATAGGAAGACTAGTTACCTCCCCTAACATTACTCTCCACTTTTTTCCAACACACAAAAATAATTTTTTAAAAAGTGTTGACAATGTCTACAACATTTACTGAATGCATTGGCATAGTCATATTTTCTTAACAGCATATGTGCGCTGATAAATTCTTGTCCTTAGATTTTTCTCAGCCTTACCTATGTAAAAGGTTGTGCATGACAAGGAAGGGGCTGCATATACAACTCCCCTCATGTAGCTCCCCTTGTAGCTCCCTTGGACCATTAAAACCCTCAAATAATTTCCCAGTACTATATTTGTTGTTTCATTAATAAATCTATATTGGTTACAAGTACCACATTTTTATAATTCTTATTCTTTTATTAACTTCTCTCATTCATCTCTTTTTGTTTTTTATTGACAAGGTCAAATACTCCAAAACCACTTTTCAATGTCTTTCTATAATAGATTTTACTTCTACATTGTTGTCATCATAAGTTAAAATCATAATCTTACTAGGATTAATATCAGGTCTAACTGAAAAGGTAAATGGTTTGGGGTTTCACAAAAGGAGTGAAAAACTAGTATTTCTACTTTGTAAAATTTTAGTAGTTAACTCATCTAACAATCATTTACAGAAGTTTCTTTGCAGATATATCTCCTTTAAAGCATCTGGGTCTTTATTAAACATGACTTCAACTATAACTACTCTAGATAACCTTAACGTCTGTCCCTTAACTAAGTTCTTTTTCTGAAGCAACAGAAGTTGAAACAAACTAAAATAAATAAAACAAAATCCACGTCAGCAGAACCAGCAGCAAAGAGTCCAATATTAAGTGTTTTATTAACATTCACTTTTCGTTCAAGAAAACTGAACTTCTTCAGACAAACATCAAAAGGTAACAAATGTAAAAAAACTCCTTAAATACACAATTAACAACACATGGTACATTTGAATGGACCAACCAACTGGTTAAAACTCGCTGACATCAATGTGTGGGGAAAAAGCTGATCTCAAAGCTTCTTAAAGTGCTACTACATACAAAAGTCAGGTCTTTACAAATTGTGTTTTGAAATCAAACAACTGACCAAAATAAAATGAAAAATTGTCAATGAAAATGTGTCTGAACATAAAATGTTTAAAACCAAGAAAAACAAAACATGATGAATGAAACCCATTTGCTAACAAAAAATAAGAAATAAAACATAAAACAAAAAAATAATGAGTCATAAATGAAGAATAAAAATGAAAAATAATAATAAAATTACCTCTGCATACTTCTGAGTTTCAAAATGCAAGCTAAACTTACTCTGTCGTTAAGACCTGGAGGTCTGTATAAACAGAGTTTCAGCTGACAAATCACTTCTAGGCGCTCTAATAATAGTTGAAAAGGACCCCCCCCTGATGTCAAAGGGAACATGTCCTAACACCCTGAAAGTAAAACTGTGCTGAAGGTGGTCATTAACATGTTTCGCCAAAGCGTTTTCACACTTGTATTTCCTAATACAATATAAATGCTCATAGATTCTTTCGTTAAAACATCTATCAGTCTTGCCCACATAAAATGCTGGGCAAGACTGGCAGCAAGCTAAATAAACAACCGATCTAGATTTACAGTTGAATCTACCAACAGTGGAGAAAGAAGCCCCAGCAATTTTGAACCTCGAACCAGTGGCAATATGCCTGCACATTTTACAACTCTCACATTTGAAAGTGCCCTCTACTCTAACACGAGTGTCCTTTTTTGTTTCTAGTATCCGTTTGAGGTTGTCACCCCTCCTGTATATAAAACTAGGCAAAGTACCAAACCTGGCTTGTAAGGCATCGTCACAACAGAAAATACTCCAGTTCCTGACAAACAACTCCTTGATTAAATAAATCTCTGCACTGTAATTAGTGATGAAAGAAATAGAAGTGTCTACTTTCTTGTTGTCTACAAAGACTTCAGCATAACTGGAGTTGTTTGTTCTAGTGGACAACTTGTGAACAAACTGCTTTGTAAAATAGGTTTATAAACACCCCCATACCTTTTAGTCTGGACCTCAGTAACCAGGTCATGGATAAACTTGTTTGGGTAACCTCTGTGTAGAAACAATCCCTTAATAAACTCACATTCTTCTAAAAAGGGTTCATCGTCAGTTACCATTCGAGCAGCACGCACAAGTTGCCCCTTGACTACCCCTCTTTTTTGGTGCTCAGGGTGGGCACTAGTAAAGTGTAACATGGTGTTAGAATAGGAACTCTTACGGTATATTTTGGCCTTGAAGCTACCAGCAGAAATATCTTTGCTATTTTAACTATCTAGCATTATGATGCAATAAACGGTCAGTGACCCAGTCAATCCCTGTAGCATGAGGGATAGACGTATAAAGGTCTTTTACATCTATTGTCAAAAATCTATGACCTCTCTTGAATTCTAAAGCACCCATGGCTTTTAACGCTAGCAGTGTAGAAATCAGATTGGTGCAGGAACTGTTAGACGCATCTTGAAGTACAACTTTGTAACATTTGGGGGAGAGATATATTTACAGAAGACTGGTGTAGCCATGGGCTCACCAGTAGGTACCAGTTTTGCTAACATCGTAATGGCTGAATGGGAACACAGATATGTGTTTGGTAATTGCAATGGTCAGTTCAAAATTGATTTTTACACCAGATTTTTGGACGACATCTTTATATTGACAGAGGGTTCAACTAATGATGTGGAGACCTTCATGGACCATCTCAATCCCAGCACGTCTTTTTTGAATTTTAAATTTGTAGAGTCTGATTCTAGAATTTCTTATCTTGATGTAGACTTTTACAAAGATATTTCTGCTGGTAGCTTCAAGGCCAAAATATACCGTAAGAGTTCCTATTCTAACACCATGTTACACTTTACTAGTGCCCACCCTGAGTACCAAAAAAGATAGTCAAGGGGCAACTTGTGCGCGGTGCTCGAATGGTAACTGACGATGAACCCTTTTTAGAAGAATGTGAGTTTATTAAGGGATTGTTTCTACACAGAGGTTACCCAGACAAGTTTATCCACGACCTGGTTACTGAGGTCCAGACTAAAAGGTATGGGGGGTGTTTATAAACCTATTTTACAAAGCAGTTTGTTCACAAGTTGTCCACTAGAACAATCAACTCCAGTTATGCCTGAAGTCTTTGTAGACAACAAGAAAGTAGACACTTCTATTTCTTTCATCACTAATTATAGTGCAGAGATTTATTTAATCAAGGAGGTGTTTGTCAGGAACTGGAGTATTTTCTGTTGTGACGATGCCTTACAAGCCAGGTTTGGTACTTTGCCTAGTTTTATATACAGGAGGGGTGACAACCTCAAACGGATACTAGAAACAAAAAAGGACACTCGTGTTAGAGTAGAGGGCACTTTCAAATGTGAGAGTTGTAACATGTGCAGGCATATTGCCACTGGTTCGAGGTTCAAAATTGCTGGGTATTCTTTCTCCACTGTTGGTAGATTCAACTGTAAATCTCGATCAGTTGTTTATTTAGCTTGCTGCCAGTCTTGCCCAGCGTTGTATGTGGGCAAGACTGACAGATGTTTTAACGAAAGAATCTATGAGCATTTATATTGTATTAGGAAAAACAAGTTTGAAAACACTTTGGCGAAACATGTTAATGACCACCCTCAGCACAGTTTTACTTTCAGGGTATTAGGACATGTTCCCTTTGACATCAGGGGGGTCCTTTTCAACTATTATTAGAGCACCTAGAAGTGATTTGGCAGCTGAAACTCTGTTCATACAGACCTCCAGGTCTTAACGACAGAGTAAGTTTAGCTTGCATTTTGAAACTCAGAAGTATGCAGAGGTAATTTTATTATTATTTTTCATTTTTATTCTTCATTTATGACTCATTATTTTTTATGTTTTATTTCTTATTTTCTGTTAGCAAATGAGTTTTATTCATCATGTTTTGTTTTTCTTGGTTTTAAACATTTTATGTTCAGACACATTTTCATTGACAATTTTTCATTTTATTTTGGTCAATTGTTTGATTTCAAAACACAATTTGTAAAGACCTGACTTTTGCATGTAGTAGCACTTTAAGAAGCTTTGAGATCAGCTTTTTCCCACACATTGATGTCAGCGAGTTTTAACCAGTTGGTTGGTCCATTCAAATGTACCATGTGTTGTTAATTGTGTATTTAAGGAGTTTTTTTTACATTTGTTACCTTTTGATGTTTGTCTGAAGAAGTTCAGTTTTCTTGAACAAAAAGTGGATGTTAATAAAACACTTAATATTGGACTCTTTGCTGCTGGTTCTGCTGACGTTGATTTTGTTTTATTTAAGTTCTTTTTCTTCCAGAAGGGATAATTACTAACATAATGTAAACAAAAACTGTTGGAATAAGTGGCTTTCTGTTGACTGTAGATTCAAACTATATATTTTGTTTTAATAGAGTTGCACATTTAAATAATTGTAGTTATTTGGTACATGTTAAAAACAAAACAAAAAAGAGGTGGTTATGTTTATGTAGTCTGTAAATTGTGGTATTAATGTACATTGGGGGAATTTAATAAAGCCTACATTTTTTTCCGTGTAGGCATCACTCCACGCTGCTTACATAGGCATGAACATTTTTAGATTCAGTAAGCACTGCACAAACACACACCAACACAGAAAGTTCCTTGGCATGCAAATCACCTCATAAGCAGGTGAATCTAATGTAAATGAGGCAGGTCCGATAAGCAGATAGGCATCTCTTCAGACCCTGTGTCAGTGTCTGTAGTGTACACATAACAATTCCATGTACAGGAGTGTAGACAGAGAAAAGAGGTTGTAAAAATGTAGATATATGGACAGAAATGTCATACCACATACACATATGCACAAAACTATCATCTTGTAGGTCAGAAAACTTAAAGGAAAAAACTTACTAATAATCTGGGCATGTTTGCATGGCATGCCACAGTACATAAACATGCTTTTTAGAAAAATTTAAAAAATTGGAAAAAAATATTATGTGACAGAAATGTATTATGGGAACTTGCGTGGAGTCCCTACAATGGTCCATTGGTGCTGTTGCTAACGTGGTAGGGCAATGAAGCATATAGTTCCTGGGCTGTGAGCACAAATACCTATGCAAATGAGTTAGAGTTACAAAATAGCAGAAAGGAGTAATCATGTTTGTATCTCTCCTTTTTGTAGGCTTAGTCCCATATTGCTGTTTACACAGGATGTAGTTGACAGTGGGGGGGGTGTCCGCTGACTTCTAATCACAGTTTAGCTTAGCTGCACCTGTTTGCATGGAATGCTGTCTGGCTGAGAATGGCCTTTCGGGGGGGGGGGGGATCTACTAACTTCTAAGCTCTGTTTAACATAAGTGGCACATGTTGGCGTGACTCACCACCATGCTAAGCGTCTCTGAAAACCAAAATGTATTCAATTACTTTTGCTCCTTGTTTAAGCTGAAATAGGGTATTAAATGATGTTAATTATATTGTAGGCAGGAGGAAGGCATCATAGTTGGTTAATCACACATTCTCCACCTACAGCAGAGATCTATAAACTATGCATACACCCTACATTCTGATTTTTCCTCAGTTCTCTGGACCATTGGATTAGAAACTTGGGGATTTTAACTAGGGGTTGCTGCAGGTCTCTACATCTGTGTGTGCTAGATGCTGAAGTCAATGCCGCTGGTGCTGCTGGCAATAGGCCTAGGTAAAGAAGGAGAAGAGTATTCCGGCCCAGGGTAACCTTCCAGGAACTACATGAGCTGCAGATTGTAGAGTGCTATAGGGTGGACGGGAACATACTACAAGAACTCACTGAGCTCTGCCACCCTCAACTCAGACCCAGAGCCAACAGAGGGGAACCAATCCCAGTGGAAACAAAGGTATGTGTAGCCCTTAGGATACTAGCTGCAGGTACTTTCCAAAGACCAACTAGGAAGATGATGGGGATCTCACAGGCATCAGCATCCAGAGTACTCTATCAGTTCCTGGATGCCATGCTACCACATGTCAGTAAGCACATTTCTTTTCCCTTCACCCTTGAGGAGAGCACCAACAATATGCAAAACGTCTGCCATGTAGCATACTACCTTGAAGTACTGGGTACCATAGATTGCACTCATGTACACATCAAGGCACCACCCAGTGAGGAGGGGAGAATCTATGCCAACCGCAAGGGATACCACTCCATCCATTGCCAAGTCATGCGCAATGCCAAGGGAATTATCATGAATGTGTGGTGGCAGCCCTGGCAGTTATCACAACTCCCATATCTGACACTCATCACAGCTATACCAGATGTTTGCTAGTGGGGGCCTCCCACACATTAATTTACTGGGGGATGCTGGCTATGCAGTGGAACTGTGGATGATGTCACCCATCAGAAATGCAAACACACCCACATAAGAATACCACAATGAGACACATGCACAAACCAGGAACATAATAGACCATGTGTTTGGGCTTCTGAAGTCCCAGTTCTGGTGCCAAAGTATATCTGATAGAGTCCTGTAGTATGCTCCAACCACATGTGCACATATGTTCGTAGTATGTGCTATGTGACACAATATGATCCTGCGGAAACAGCTACAGTAGGATTAGCACAGGGAAAGGATACACAGCCCCACCACCAGTGCCTAGGTCACCACCACAGCTGCACTCACAGGAAGACTCAAAGGAGGAACCTCCGATGATGTCCCTGTAGGCAGATTTAGACATGCCCAGTATACCTAGCTTTGGCTAAGAGACAATGCATAGCACATTCACTGAAAACCTAGGGCCCTATGGACTGACACCTTACTCCTACTCACATACATATATTAAAAGTGATTCCAGGCAACCCAAAAAACCTATACCTATCCATCTATTGACTGTGTACTGCTTGCATCAGACAGAGTCAGCCCTGAACTACAGTTCTGTCAACTGCTGCATTCACAAGGTACACCTCTAACCTACACATTACTTGTAAGGATTGCTATAATATGGTATTGTATGTATGGATCTGCTGCATGTATGGAAGAAAATATAATGGACTATTTGGACAGAAGTAACATTCACAAGGGGACTACATATAGTCTACTAACTATGTGTTCTATAATATTCACTAAGCCTCATGGTTGGTATATTCACTACATTAGTGAAGGGAGATGTTAAACAGCAGGTTACATGATATTTGGACCACTGTCCATCAGAGGAGAACATATGGTGTTGTTCCCCATCACCCAATACAGCAGTTTTTACATATAATTGCTTTAACATTAAGTAATCAGTGCTATATCAGCAGGCCAGGCAATCTCAGGGCAATAACATAGAAACTGATCACACATTGTATGTCTCACAGAATGCAGGAATAACAATGTACATATGTATGCTGTTGATTGTGTGAAGAATGACTCCTTTCTGTTTGGCAGCTTGTGTGGCTCAGTGGACTAGGGTAGTTAGCATTGGTGATGGTGCTGGTGGTCCAAATCTATAAGTATCCACATCTTTTGCATGTGAGGTAGTATTATCTTGGTGCTTTCACAGACTGTCAGTCTGTGTGTGGTGTAACATTATGAGCTTATGTCACATATTAATTACATCAGACAGCTGGAGAATGCCACGGACATTTTGAGTGAAGTGCAGTACTGCAGAAACAGTAACAGATGTCATTGTCTGTAACACACAAAATCCCAGACTGGAGTACAGGTAGGTGTTGGCTGGAGTCACTTTATAAGCACTGACTGTCCCACTGGGCATGCCCATACACTTAGTTAACATGCGCGCAAATCTGTTGCCTCATCATTAAAATGACCTGTAATGTATAGGTATGTCAATACATGCAGTACAAGGAAAAAATGATAAATTTCAACAATTGGCTAAGTTTTTGGTGTCATTCAAAGGGGATCCAGTATCTGTCTACCTGGGATGAAATGCTCGACAAGCCTCGATGCTTCACAAGAGATGGCTTGCACCTGTCACCCCTGGGATTCAGGATACTGGCAAATGCTCTTGCCACTCCCATAGTGCCTTTTTAGGCAAAGCTCAAAAAACAAATCCACCACCATAACAAGTACTAGCGATAATAAACTGAGGCCATGCTGCTAAACGCTAGGAGTTTAAACCTCAAAATGCACTCTCTCAAGGCACTCCTCAACATGGAGAACATCGGTATTTGTGCAGTAACTGAAACCTGGTTCAAGGCTCAAGAAAGCACCCCAGCGATTCCAGGCTACAACTCATACCGCACATTTCTGCTGTAAAACCCAGACCGAAATACAAAGGGAGGAGGTGTATCCGTATTCATCAAGGATAACCACACCTCCAGACTAGTTGCAAAGTATGATGTCTCGGAGATCATCCAAGTGCAACTGACATTGGGCAAAACTGCAATACAGATTGTAGCTTGCTACAGATCTCCTTCCCTACCCCAGGACACTCACTCTGCTTTCCTCGAGGTATTGGAAAACATGAGAGTCCAACCAAACACTCTTATAGTAGGTGATTTCAATTACCCAAACATCAATTGGAAAAACTGTGAAAGTAATAATACCTTTGCTCAGCACTTCCTGGAATACATCAACTCCAATGCTCTGGACCAGCTTGTAAACACCCCCACAAAAGGTTAAAATATACTTGACCTGGTCATCATCAACATGGGGACAAATGTTCCACACCTGCGGTAAATTCCTCATTGGTCAGATCTGACCATAAACTCATGACCCTAGATATCCACAAACCACCCCCATCCTCCATCCCAAAAGAAACCATGGTGAAAAACTTCTCTAAAGCAAACTTTATGCTATTCAAGACAGAGGAGGCAAACTTTGTTACTCCCATGCAGAATGTCAATATGACTGAATCTGCTATATAGTACACAAAAGCACTCTACAAGCACCTACATGAGTGCATGGACCATGCTATCCCAAACAAGACCAAGACCCACTCCTCCAAAAAGAGGAAACCAGTCTGGTGGACCCCGGCCATAAACAAGCTCTATAATAGAAGGAAGAAATGACTGCAAAAAAAGTAAAAACACAGGTATGGCAGGGCTCCCTGACCAACCTTAGCAAAAAACTAAGAACCCTCATAAAAAAACTCTAAGGCGAGCTTTGAAAGAAAAATCGCAACAGACACCAAAGACAATCACAAAGCATTTTTTAGCTATGTCAATAGCAACTCTCACATCTACTCCGAGCTACAGCATAATGGTTTAAAATTCATGGAACCAACAGATATCACCATGTATATGTGCCTATGTATATCTGGTGGAGCCCTGAAGTACTCTCCAGCCACATGTGCACACAGGTCCACAGTATATGCCATGCTACATAATATGATCCTGCTGAAACAGCTGAAGCAGGAGGGATACACAGCCCCCACCAGTGCCTATGTCACCATAGCCACAGTCACAGGAGGACTCGGAGGAGGAATCCCCTCATGATGTCCCTGCAGGCAGATGTAGGTGAGCTCAGTATGCCCTAGCTTTGGCCAATAGACAACACATGGCACATTCAGTGACAACCTAGGGATCTAGGGGTTGACACCTTACTCCTACTCACATACATATATTAAAATTGTTAATGCCAGGCAACCCACACAACCTGTACCTTTCCATATTTTGGCTGTGTACTGCTTGCATCAGACTGATTCAGCCCTGACATGCAGTTCTGTCAACTGCTGCATTCACAAGGTAAGGCTCTAACCTACGCAGTACTTGTAAGGATTACAATGAAATGGTATTGCATG